>NW_012150175.1:2172337-2189933 GCF_000956105.1 Propithecus coquereli
GGCAACACAGTGAGACTCTGTCTCAAAAAAAAAAAAATTGTTGGTGGTAATTTCTGAAGTAAACATTGTGAAATATTATAGCTTAAAGTAGAAATAAATTAAGTCAACTCCCTAACAGAACTGGATCCATAGTAAAAGAAATGTGCTGACTGGGCTATGTGTCTTTTGTGTGTCCTGACAAAAGAAATGAGATAACCAGACTTTGAGGGAGTTTTATTCTCCAGTGCTCTTGATACACACACTAAACAGTAATTTCTCTAATTTTGCCTATACATAACTTTAAAAACATAAACAGAAAAACTTTAGACTTCAAAATTAAAATATAACACATTGAACATAACTCACAAACCTTTATTCTTCATGTGGTACTAAAACTCAAATTCTAAAACGGGTCAGTAACATTCACTATTATCCAGTAACCTGGTAAGTGAAATTCAAGTTCCTTTTAATTGGACTATCTACTGCGTAAGCTGCATTTGTTTGAAACCTCCATACAATTATACTGGGAATTTTTTTAGTAAATGAAGGGTAAGCATTTCACTCAAAATATCTGTTAATAAATATATAAATGAAATTAACTAAGCCCACCCATTAGGGATCCTAATTACAGTGTGGTGAGAAGGATAAGTGGCCAAACAGGTCTGTAGTTGCTGACTGTTAAATAGCTATAACATACTTCCTACCTTGCAATTTATTATCTCTTGTTACTTTTTATTCCCTATCTCCAAAAATACCTCTACTCATTTGTTAAAAAAGAAGGAAAAATCCTTACTGAGTGCTTACTCTGTGCCAGGTACCATGCCTGGAGCTAGGTATAAAGTGGTAAAGATGGACATCAGCTCTGGAAAGTGTGAGGCAGTACTGAGGTGAAGTTAGAACAGTTCTAACCTGTTGTAACACCGCTATAGAAATTCACCAGCAGATACTGATGGCCTGAACCCAGGTGGGGGCTGAGAGGGCTGTGAGAAGTAGGCAGAATGTAGGTTTAGGGATGCTACAGGTTAAGACTTACTTTGCTTAGATGTGGAGTTTGAGGAGGCAGGAGTAAAGGATGATGGATGGGTTTTTAATTTGGACATATCATCCCGTCCTTTTATATCTTACATGTGATGCCCTGATGATTGTCCCGAAATGTAAATTTGCTTTTTGCAGTAACCCTTGTATTTCTTATCCTCTTCCCTCCCCTTTTTTGGTAGGCATGCCTGAGGCTTTCTTCCTTTTTTGTTTTGTTTTATTTACTAGAACCCATTATGCCTGTAAAGTATCTGGGAATATGCCCTCCCAGATGGTCCTTAGCCAGTGACTTAAGTGTGCAGGAATATGAAATCCCAGCTCCCTTGCCTTGGTTTGGGACAACAAAAGTTGTTGGGACTATGAAGCCTACTTTATATTTCCGTACTCTTGTAGATTGGGCTGATGCTAGATAATTGTATAATTGATCAAATTATTTTATAATTATATAATTTATCAAAATAATACATACATGGCCAGGCACAGTGGCCCACGCCTATAATCCCAGCAGTTTGGGAGGCCAAGGTGGGAGGATTGCTTGAGGCCAGGAGTTCAAGACTAGCCTGAGCAATGTAGTGAGACCCCTTCTCTACAAGAAAATTTAAATAATTAGCCAGGCACAGTGGTGCATGCCTGTAGTCCCAGCTACTCAGGAGGCTGAGGTGGAAGGATCACAGCCTAGGTGACACAGCAAGACCCTGTCTCTAAAAAAATAATAATATATACATATATTTTTTAAAGTCAAAAAAAATGCCAGAAAAGAGAGTCTCTCAAATAATATCCTCCCTCATCATCCTACTCTCCAGAAATTACCTGTTTAACTCTTTTATCTGTTTCTTCTGGTATTTACCTTGACTTCTAAGCAGTATGTGTACTTAGTTATCTCTTTTTTCAATTTAAAAAATTTTTTATTTATACATAATTGTACATATTTATGGGGTACATGTGATGTTTTCATAAATGCATACCATGTATACAGATCAAATCAGGGTGTTTAGGATATCTATCACCATGAACATTTATCATTTCTTTGTGTTGAGAACATTTAAAATCTTCTCTTCTGGATATTTTGAAATATACATTATGTTGTTAACTATAGTTACCCTACCGTGCTATCGGGCATTTAGTTATCTCTTGAATCATCAGTTTCAAAGATAACCTGTTGATTTCCTATTTTCATAGGTGAGTTCAGCTCAGTTATTTTCTTCCTATCCCTCTTACCACTTTCCCAGTGTAGTTGCATCAAAATATTGGATTGTCATTATTCAGTGTTTCATTATTATTATTATGTAAATATTCATGCTGAGCCAAGTAGTTCAATTTTTGTGAAACTTTTTATTTTTCCTGAAATTAATAATTACCTCATATTTCATTCTTAGTTTTCTTTGAGCTAATGGCTAAGATTTCTCATGCTCTCCAATAGCTGTAAAATTTCTCTCAATGCAGTTTTCCAAATAGTTGAACTTGGCATATACTCTATCAGTTCCACTTTTTCCTGCATAGTTTCTTCATGGAGACCTCCATAACCTGATATAATATGATCTAGCTCAGGGTTGGGGAACCTTTTCATGTTGGAAGGCCACATTAATTAATCAAATAAGGCTGCATTCAAGAAACTTCAATTAGGTATACTTAAAGATGTATATTATTTTGTAAAAATCTAACCACTATGTACTTAATAATTTCAAAAAATGAAAACTATTTGTTAAAGTTAACTAATCTTTTAATGACTTTGTTCTGTCTGCTTTTTGTTAAAGTATTTGAATATTTGGTTACAGCATGGAGGTCCACAGTTTCAGTTGATCCTCTAGATGGGTATCAGTCATCTATGACCTTAAGGGCATCTTGATTTGGGTTACATAGGAACATACAGATTCACAGTGGTTGAAAAGCAAGAAGGCATTTTTTGGGCATGTTGCCAAAGGCATGGGTATTCTGCATTTTTCCATATTTCAACTGGATCTTTCTTGGCATCAAACAATGACTTTAAAATGTTATCTCCTGAGAGCTCAATCAGTTCCATCTGTAGTTCTTTAGGTGCCTTGGTGATATCAACTAGGTGAGGGTGAAATGCTGATTTGAGTGTGATGTCGTGATTCTCTAAGTAACTGAACTTTTCATTGTATTCTTCAATTTATAGGTCTATAACAGCTGTGCATTCTTCAAATGATTTGCATATAATATCATCTTGCTCATTGATGACCTTTGCTAACTAGGGAAAATGTTCATCTGAAAGTTCCTTTTGAAGAAGTGTTTTGAAAAAAGATAGCTTTTTTTGAAATGCTTGGGTTTTTTGTGCCATATATCATATATAGACTTAGTTTTACCTTGCAAAGAAATATTCAAATTGTTTTGATTTGACATGATATCACACAGAAATGCTGCATTCCTACAGAAATCTTTCAATAATTCACATTGCTGATTCTATTCTTCATAAAATTTAACTATCTGTTCTCACAGAGATAAAATTTTGGTTAACACCTGTCCTGGCAGTAGCCAATGCACTTTAGAATGATATGGCAAATCCACGCTGAATACCTCATTGTTTAACTTTAGCCTGTTATGAAACTGACAATGCATTTGCACTAATACAGTTAACAATACTTGTTATAAAGTCTAACTTAAAATAGTAGCTTTAGCACAGAGATTTTGCTGATGCAGGATACAATGAAAAGAAATGAGAGCGTCTGGATCTGTTAATACTTTTTTCATCTGTGCAATAAACCCTTCATGTTTTCCTGTCACAGAAGGTGCACTGTCTGTACACACTTACTAAATTTACCAAATTCAGTCCAACTTCACAATACATATCTTGAAAGTCGTTGAATATATCTATTCCCTGTGTTCTGTTCACAAGAGTGCCCAAAGCAAGTAACTCTTTGTATAGCAAAGGAAATCTTCTCTTATGACGCAAATGAAATATAAAACCTGTGCCAAGTCAGTAGTATCAGTTGACTCATCCAAAGCAAATGAATAATATATATTTTCCTTTTGAAGTATTACGTGAAGTCGCTATGTTAAGTTGAAGGCTAATGAATGCTGCCTATCAGTTATGGGTCTCCTTGAAAGAAGCAGTGGTTTGTACTTTGAAATGTCATCAGGGTCTAAACATTCTACAACTTTGACAATGCATTCTTTCACAATTTCTACATCATTGAATGGCTTCCCTTTTTTCCAGAGTTTATAAGCTACTTTATAAGTTGCTTTTGTGGCATTATTTCCAGGTCTTATTGCTGCTTGAAAGAATTGTCTTTGCTTTTTGCTTTTCATCTTTTAATTTCTGCAGTACAACCTTTCATGCCTCTTCTTCTGATTTAAAATATTTGTGGTCCTTATAAGTGTTATAATGCTGATGAACATTGAATTTCTTTAATGTTGATATTGCAGTATCACAAAGCAAGCAAATCCTCTTATCCTTAGCAGAAACAAGATAATATTGCAATTCCCAATCCTCATTAAAAAATCTGTTTTCTTCCTTCTGTGTTCTCTTGGTATTCTTTGACATGATGGGCTGTTAAGCAGACAGCATTAAGAAATACTGTCAAGCTGTGCAACTATTCACAAATTCCACTTAAAACAGAAACACAGTGCACTGTTGTCAAAAGCTGATAACAGACTGGCGTACTCCACTTCCATAAATTCTCACCAACCAGCCTCGTGCAGTAATGGCGCCAGTCAGGTAGGGGAAGTTAGAACTAAATCATGAGCATAGCAGCCGTCAATTTAGCCCTTATGGCTTACTAATGTTTTAATTGTGCCAGTCAATCTGGGAGGATTATTTCATTGAAACTTATTTTATTCTTTGATATTTTAAATATGTTCATTTTAAAAATAAAATAAAAATACAAAAGATGAACAAAAATGTATTAATAAAAATAAAAGGATTTATTCTGTAAAATTTAGATTCAGTCACAAGGCCACACTTAAGGACCTAGAAGGCCACATGTGGCCTTAAGACAACAGGTTCCCCACCCCTGGTCTAGTTGCTGCCCAGCAGTTGTCATGGGATCTTCCTTTACTGCCATCTTAGAAGTTCTTCTTACTTGTGTTAGATTCACTGTTTACTGGATGCTACTTCTTCCTTTTTCTTGGTCTACTCTCTTGTTTTGGTGGAGCTCAAATTCTGATAACTTCTTTGGGAAAAGATACATGTTCTTTAGTTCATATTTCTGAAAAATAGCTTATTCAACCATCATCATCATCATGCCTAATTGATCATTTGGCTATGTATAAAATTCTAGATTGAAAATTATTTTCACTCACAATTTTATAGGCAATTTTCCATTGTCTCCTAGTTTCCAATACTGCTATTCAGACACCATTTTAAGATCTTTTTATTACTAGTAGTCTGAACTTTCCACAATATTATGCTTTGGCTAGGTCTTTTCCTCATTCATTATACCAAACCCCAAAAACATGGGTTTTTCTACTCTGGAAACTCAATTCTGAGAAATTTCAGTTGTTACTACATGGCTAATAATTTCCTCCCCATTATTTTCTCTGATCTCTCTTTTTGAAACTCCTATTTATCTGTTAAAGGGATGCTAGATTGATTTTCTGATTTTTTTTCTTTTCTCTCATTGTCTATCTCCTTGTGTTTTTGTTCTTCCTAGAAGAGATTCTCAACTTTACCTTTTAACCTTTCTACTTATTTTTTATGTTGACTATCACATTTTTAATACTTAAACTCCTTCTTATTCTCTGTTTCTTTTTATAATATCTTTTTCTTATATGTCTTTGAAGATATTAACAACTTTGCATCTTCATCTTTCATTGTCTCTGTTTCCTTGGAGTTTATTCAATTCATTTGGTACAGTTTTTCCCTTTAATGTGAGAAGCTTTTCCCCCATGTTTGTCAGTCTCCAGCTTTCTATCCAAAATAAGAATACGCTATTAAGATGATTGAAGCTCTGTGATCATGGGTGAGACTTACTGACTTGTGGCCTTCACTGCAGGGCAGTTAGTATCTTTGTGCTTTTGCCAAGAGTATTAATTTTTTCCAGAGAAGATCCTCCAGTCTCCTGACTGAAGAGTATGGGTATAAGACAATCTACAAGTATTTTAGAGCTGGATAAATGAAGGGATTCCATACAGAGTAATCCCTCTATGTTTAGTTTCATGACTCACTCTGTCTTTCTCTATGTCCAGTGTCTCTGAGTCCAGAATTTCTCTGGCTTACGCTGCTCATTCTCTTGTTGAGGTGGGAAAGGGATAGTTATCTGATTGCACTGAGGGGATATCATTTAGTAACCATTTCTCCTATTACTGAGTCTTTGAGGGTTCTACAGAGAAAATCTGCTTGCTTCTATTCTCTGAAGACTTTCAGGTTTGGCCTTCTTTCCCTCTGGGAAACTTTGCCTCCATCTGCTTTCTGTTTTCACATATTATGATATCTTCTCATTTCAGTGAAGATGGAGTTTTTGTATCTGTTTCTTGTTAGGTTGGAATGGTTTTGCAATATAGAGGGAGAAGACATGTCTTTACTGTCTTAAGATCAAGTCTAGTAGTAGCTCTTGATGAGCACATATTCTAGGTGAGGCTGAAAGAACAACTCTGTTCAAACAACTTTTGTCATGTGGGGTTTCCCAGCCAGTGAAACACCCCTATAGACTTAGAGATATATACTTGAGGAGACATGGACCTAAAGAATGACTTCTTGGGCTCATAGTTATCTTAGATAGGTCAGTTCTGGGTATAGGCTGACCTCAAAGCTCCAGAAATTCCCTGATTTGGCAGTTTGAGGAGGCCAATAACACTATTATTTTCCTTGCCTAAATTTGAAACCAATTAAAAGGAGTCAGAAAGAGATTAAAATGTCAGTTTTAATACTAATTAACGCTAGGTAGGTAGATGTGGGTTGGGTGTGTAGCAATGGGCTTCCTGATGCAATACTGCACTCTTCCATCATGAGGCCACCACCCTAATTCCAACCCCAGCTCCTTTGGGTATTCTCCTGGGACTGCTAGTGGGCAGTTTCAAAATTGCCCTTCTATTAAAGGTTCTGAAATGAGTCGGAATAGCACATTAATTAAATCAACTCCTAGACAATACTGAACCCAAAGCTGAAAATTTATTGCCTATTCTATTTCCCATCCCAGAGTATTGCTAGCTATCCCAACCAGTACAGCTCATCAGGCATTCTGCAATGAGATTAAATAACAATATTAACATACTTCAATAATGTCACCTGTAAAGATTTGCTCAAAAAATTAAATATATATCCTTTCCCCATTATAAATTTCCTGGGGAGAAATTAAAGTCTTAATAGTAAATTCTTTCATAAGTTAAAAATTTAAAGAAAGTTTATTACTTAAGTAATGTCCATTTTCTTTGTCTGATTATTCTCAGCCAGTCTTTGATGCCTGGCTGGAATCAAGATTCCCTTGGCAGCTTCAGCCCAGGTTGGCCATCCTTGTAATGTATGTGGTTCTTTCAGCACCTCATAAGTTACATTAGTTCTATACCCACTCCCTCGTGAGCTTCACTTTTTAAAGAAAGAATCCAAAGAGTTAATATGCAAGATTATCACAGCACTGGCTCCACACCCATTTAAAAAATAAACAAATAACAGGCCCTAGAAGGATTATTCCAGGCAAAATTATCTTCTCAGAGCCTGGTGCTTACTGTTGCCAAAGACCACAGCAGATAATGTGGACATCAGAGTGAAGGAATGTGAATGGAGAAAATCCTCATTTCGGTTCAACAAGACAGTTATTTACTGTCAAATTTTAATCTGAAGTTTGCTTGGTGAGCTCAGAGTCAGAACGAAGGGAATTCACTTCAGATAAACATGATTCCAGTGTTTGATGTCATCAGGCTGCGACCATCTCTACCAAAAGCTGCATGTGTTAGATTAGATACTTGAGTTAGCCTGACAAGTTCCATTCTTGTGGGAACATCTGTTTTATTTGACTTGAATTAGTGGGTGGTTGGCAGGATCCTTTCTAATCCTGAGAGTCTGTGAGTTACCTTTCTCTCTGCAATTTGAGAAAGAATAGAATTGTCACTACTACTTTCATTTATACACATGTGCTGTTTCAGAGCCTGGAGCCTTCTGAGACCTGATAGGGTGGAGTTGCTAAGCACGTAACAGCAGGCGTTTTGCCATCTGGCCTCTCTGATTTCACACAGCTTCCCAACGGGGGAAGCTTGAGTCAGTGTTTAGGTAGGTATAACTGCTCACAGTTCTGGCGTCATGGACTGTTGCTAAGAAATTCATTTCCTTGTGTCTCATTGAAAGAGAACCACTTAGGGCCAATACGAGATAAAGGCTGTCTTGCTTAGAACAATTTGGTTTTGGTCTTTCTTCAGAGAAAATAATAATAACATCCAAGTTAGAGGGCTTACGAATGGGCACTGAGCACTGACCTGTCATTGACTTTCTTCCTGTAGGATTCCCAAGAAGTACCTTTGACAACTCTTGTGAACTTTGTGGACATTACCCGGAAGCCAGAGCCTCCAAGGGGCCAACCCAGGATGGACTGGAAATTGCCATTCGACTTCTTCTTTCCCTTCAAAGTGGCATTCAGCAGAGGAATAGACTCTCAAAAAGGCTCAGTCCCTCCCATCCTTATCCTGTGCCTCTTACTACTTGGAGTTCTCAGTCTAGAGACTAAGTGAAGAAAAGACAATAATCACATTGCAGTTTTCCCTATGGGAACCTCTGAGGCAGCCTACTTATCTTGGCTAAACAGATCCTCACCTGCTTATGACCAGAGGAAAGCATTTAGGATAATAGAAGACCCAATTGAAGGAATCTTTGTATATGAAAGAAGGTACTTTAGAAAAGCAATAAAAATATTTTATTCATCATAGCTCTCTGCTTAGGGCTGTGCAGGCAACATTGTACAAATTAGGTTCTCTGTTTCTTAAGCCAAGAAGGCAAAGAGCTTTCCTCCAGCCCTTCTGGTTGTGTTATGCCTAACTTAAGGTTTGCAAGATCTTCATCCATCTGCCCTAGGCACAGTTGGGCCCAGGAGAAAGAGGAACACACTCCTACTGTCCTCTGGATTTAATAAGAACTGACTGTTTAGGACAGAAAACTTCTGGTTGTATATTTTGTCTGGTTCCTTTGCCAAAGTCTAACCACACCCTTTGCCCTGGCATGAGTGAGGAAAGCAGTTCTTTATACTCAGTTTCTAAAATAAATGTGGAATCCCAGCTCCCTTTTCTATTAGCAAATGACTCTGCCATTTATTGCTGCTCTTTCCTTTCCTCCATTGTGGTGATAAGAAACAAAACTGATGGAGATCTTTGTTGTACTAATTCCAGCAGCATGGCAGAGGTTCACTGACCTGTGATCTGCCTCTTGATTATTTTTCTATGTGCGTGAGGTTTTTTTAAAAAAAGAAAATTTTTGCAAATAGCACAATAGCCTTTAAATTGGGGTTCTTAGGTTCTTTTCCTGGGAGATACACTCTGAAGACCCCAATTTTGTGGCACTCACACTAGTGAGTTCAGCATAAAATCTATGTTTTTTAGCATAAGGCAATGGCAGTTTACAAAGGGCCCTGCCTACCCAGCCAATTCAGAGATTCTGGCTTGCAGAGAAAACTGCTTAAAATAGTAAGCATTCTTGAGTGGTGAGGAATTGGCTGGGAATTATGCTACAAAACCTGGAAAGTAAGGAAGCATAAAAAGGGTTTAGGCCTGGAGCAAAATTATGCTAGCCTTGTAATTAAGGCAAAATGTTGGCGCAAGATATGTCAAATCTAATTGTTTTAAACTCTAAATCCCTTTTACAGAGAATTGAATGTAAAAGAATAGGATGTAATATAATAACCCCAGTGAAACTCTTTGTGAAATGTGGAATTGTGAAGTACAGTCCCTCAGTGACCCGACAATTGAGTCGGAAAAGATTGACATGTGACACAGGAGACATACTTGTACAGAGAAGCAATCAATGTGGCCTAGACAGCGGCCAGTTTGGAGGAGGTGGTAGGATTGGAACTGACGTGGCAGCATGGGTGGGACTAGGAGAGTGGGTAGGAGGAGGAGGTGATCCCAGGAGCCTGGAACAACCTGAGTGAAGGCTCAGTGGTTGGCATGAAGTGGAGGGTTGGGAGGCTGAAGTAATTGTAGTAGAAACACTGAATGGGCAAAACAGAGCTAGGATCAGCAGGATGGCAGCTCTTTATGTGGGGACTTGAAAGCTAGCCAGAGAGAATTGGAGATAGGGGTTTTCCCCCACAGTATATTAATGCTCTGAAATTAAAATCGCCGTTTAATAAACCATAGGCTTTGTTATAAATCCTCCTTTATGAGCAGAAAATGCTCATTGTAAACACCATCTCTGACTGGTTTTATCATTTTGTCCCATTCCAAAGTACCTGGAAAGTAACCAATTTCTGTGGAAGAAAGTGGCAAAGTTCTTGGAGCAGTTACTACTAAACTAGAGGAAGTGCTTCTGGAGATTCTGTACCAAGGGAGATTCTGCACAAGGGGAGTCTTTGGAGGTGGGAGCTGATGGCACAGTTCCCACTAGAGTCCATTGCATAGAAATTATTTAATTCAGCAACCCTGCCTCTCAGGAGACCTGTAGTAAAACTGACCACAAAGGTATTAGAGTATTTAGGTTCTCCAGGTTTGGGCTTCTTAAAGGGAAATAATTTTATGTGACAACTCATCCTCAGCTGCCAGGTAGCATATATTCAATACACTTGAAACAGACTACGAGTCCTTTTCAGAACCTGGTCCCTCCGCTCTTTATTCAGATCCTTATTCCTACGCCTAAGTGCTATGAAACTATTCTGTGCCTTTAAAAAAATGATATCTCAAATAGAATTCACATACCGTAAAATTCGCCCTTTTCAAGTGTACAGTTCAGTGGTTTCAAGTATATTCACAGATATACAACCATCACAGCACGTTTTCACCATCCTAAAAGGAAACCCCAAACCCATTAGCAGTCACTTCCCATTTCCCCTCCCTCTCACGTTCCTAGCAGTCACTAATAATCCTTCCTGTCTCCATAGAATTGCCTGTTCTCAGCATCTCATATAAATGAAATCATACAATATGTAGCCTTCTGTGTCTGGCTTCTTTTACTTACCACAGGTGTTCAAGATTCATCTATTGTAGCATGTATCAGTACTTTGCTCCTATTTATGGTTGAGTAATATTATATGGATATACCACATTTTATGTATCCATTTCTCAGTTGATGGACATATGGGTTGTTTCTACTTTTTTGGCTGTTATGAAAAATGCTGTTAAGAACATTCATGTAAAAGTTTTTGTGTGGATGTATGTTTTCATTTCTCTTGAGTATATACATAGGAGTGGCTTTTATGGATCATATGGTAACTCTTGGTTTAATTTATTGAGGAAGTGCCAGACTACTTTCCAAAGTGGCTGCACCAGTTTACAGTTCCACCAGCTGTATATGAAGGTTCCAGTTACCCCACATCCTGGCCAACATTTGTTATTATCTTTTTTATTTTAGCCATCCTGATGGATGTGAAGTGGTATCTCATTATGATCACTGTGCTTTTTAAAACTATAGCATAGAGAGACCTTATACCGGAAATCAGCACATCCGTTCTTCCAAAGCAGGAATACCTCAACTGTTCTTTTCCTCTCTACCCCTGCTAATTAGCTCATAAGCCTAGTTTCCAATTACAAGGCTCTTTAACATACCTTAGATAAGACTGTATGGTCATCTTGTCTCTAGTCACTTTTCTTATAATAGATCTTCAAAATGATTATCTTTTTCATTTGAATGACTGGTAGACATTAGTTTCTCTACTTAGTTTTCTCTGACATTTTAAAAACCATCTATAGAATAATCCAGTCTTCTTGGTTCCATCCCTTTTTCTACAGGTAAATTATCAGCCATTTGACTTATATAAAAATCTCTATTGTAGGCCGGGCACGGTGGCTCACGCCTGTAATCCTAGCTCTCTGAGAGGCTGAGGCGGGCGGATTGTTTGAGCTCAGGAGTTCGAAACCAGCCTGAGCAAGAGCGAGACCCCATCTCTACTAAAAATAGAAAGAAATTAATTGGACAACTAAAAATATATAGAGAAATTAGCCGGGCCTGGTGGCGCATGCCTGTAGTCCCAGCTACTCGGGAGGCTGAGGCAGGAGGATCGCTTGAGCCCAGGAGTTTGAGGTTGCTGTGAGCTAGGCTGATGCCACGGCACTCACTTTAGCCCGGGTAAAAGAGTGAGACTCTGTCTCAAAAAAAAAAACAAAATTTCTATTGTAATCATGTATTCAAATTTAAGGAGCAAGTTTTATGGTGAAGGGGTGTGAGCAAAAATTCAAACTGTGTTTTTCCTCTGCTGTCACATCACAACAATCAACACAGAAAACTTCTGTGACCAAACGTGAGGTTGGGGGGTGTTTCTACCAGCTGGTATCTTTCAATTCAATTCTGACACTAAGTACCTGGAGATAGCCCCAAATCCCACAGGTTGAGGGCTCAGTCTCCAGGACTGCCCCCTCCCCACCAGTCACAAGTCCAGGCCTCTAGAACTTCTGAATGACTGGCTTCAAGTTGGGGTTCACATGACCCCTCTCTTTGAGTTTGATTAATTTGCTAGAGCAGCTCACAGAACTCAGGAAAACTTATGTTTACCAGTCTATTACAGAGGATATGTTAAAGGATACAAATAAACAGCCTGATGAAGAGATTCACAGGGCAAGGTCTAGAAGGATCTTGAGCACAGGAACTTCTGTCCCTGAGAAATTGGGGTGCACCACCCTCCTGGCACATGGATGAGTTCTTGTTCACCTTCCTGTAAGCCTCCATGTGTTCAGCCTTCTAACCCTCTCCAAACCTGTCCTCTTGGGCCTTTTATGGAGACTTCATTGGACAGGTGTGATTAAAGCATGGACAACCATGTTAAAATGTGATTGGCCAAAAAGAGTATGATCTAAAACTAATAGACTGAGTGGGGAAACCCAGCAAGGCCTGTCTGTTTAGATTCTTCTTGGCCTCTCTGTGCAGTATTCCTTCCTTTGGGTATGGGGCAGGATGATCTTATGACCCACAATCATATTAGAGACCTGCCTTGGGCAGGACGAGGTCAGAGAAATTCTGTTTTCCTGAGGCCTGCTTCTGGGGCCTAAAGAGCCCCAACATTATAATAAAAGACTATAACAAGGGCTATTGGAGTTATGAGCCAGGAACCATGGATGAAAATATATATATCATAATATCACAGGCCACCCCTGGTTTTCGAACATGGATCCTTTACATCAAAAGGATATACAACTCAAAAATACTGCCACATCACTAGAATCCTAATCAGTCATTAATAATTCATCCAATCCATCATATTATATGAAGATGTCTCCCAGGGTGAGGCCACTCAGGTTTGCAGGCTTCCATTGGATCTTGTTAGGTTCCAAAAGGAGGAGTGTTCTTCATCTTTTCAGGCATCTGGTATAATTGAGCTAAGAGACAATGTCATCATCTCTTGCTCTGAGCCTCTTTTGAGGTATTAATGTAATACTGGATTTCCCTCAATTTATAACTAATGTATTCATTCCTTTACCCTCATATACCCTAATACTATTCCTCCTTTTCTCCATTAATAACCTTTGGAAGGGACATTAGAATTGCTAGTGTGCTGGTCTAGGTTGCAGGCAGCAATATTAGTCCAGCAAGTACCTCCTCGCCGGTCCATTCCCATTCAGATAAGGTAAGGTTACGTAGGTGCTGACCTAGTGAGCCATTTTTACTACTAGGCAATATACCTGCATTCCCCATTAATCCCAATTTTGCACAACTCACCTCCATCAGGCCCCTAGGAATTCTGGCATAAGCTTTTGAAATACAGTTTCTTGCTTAGGAATCATCCCTGCTTCCAGCCCTGGTCCTAGGACCACTACATCAGGTAGAGGAAATAAAAAAGAAAAACAAAAAGTTTAGGTCATGTGGGGAAGAAATAAAAAACCATAATTATTATACCAGCATACTCCTCCCTTGATAAGAATTGCATAGTAATACGAGCATCTTGCGTCACCCCTTCTGCCCCAGATCAATCAAAAAAAAAATCTCTCTTTTGGCATCCTTTTAATAGGCCCGTTCTCCATTGCCCTTCAGCCTGACCATGTAACCAGGCCATTGGCCACTACCCACAAGGAAAATCTAGTGGGGACACTCCTTTAGTCCCACTCATATTGAGTGTGAGCACACACTCATGAAGGCATGTGAGCCAGCCCTTAATGTTTTTATCTCCCTTTGTTTTAGACAGCCAATGTTTTAATTGCCTGTTCCACTTTTCTATCAAACTATTATTCTGAGAAGGTTATCTCTTTATCCATTGCTGGGCATTATGGGCTTCCTTTGTCTGAAGAAATGATAGTTGGCTGTCCAAATCCATGCAATATCTTCTGACCTGATTTTTCTACAGCATTCTGAACATTTCCATCTTCTACTGGATGAGTGAAGCCCACTCCAGAATCACTGCCTATTCCTGTCAAGATGCATTTGTACTGATGATTACATTGTATGCTTTTATCAAAATATCACATGTACCCCATAACTATGTACAACTATTATGTATCCATAATAATTAAGAATGTTTTAAAAATGTGTAAAAAGACCCATTTGTAACCCCCCAGGGCTACCAGCATCAGCCTCACTTGCCAGCTCTGTTCAGGGACTTTCCAGCAGGGAATCTGTCCCACAGCCATCAGAAATCTCTCTTTTGCTGGCAGACAGAACAATATTTATTGGCAAAATGTGCCTGAGAGGGTGCAAGAGGAACATATCTAGATTCAGCCCAAATCTACACTGCTGTAGTACCCCCATATCCACTCATTTCATGGGCCCGGGTGGCCACCTCAAGGGAGCACATGGGGACATCTGTTTGTCAATTCCAGTCACCTTTCAAACCTGGAAGGGGGTTCTTCTGATGACCATCAACATGCCCTACTTTAATGCAGCCTCCAATTTCCATAGGGCCATGTCCCATGTGGGCATCCCTTTAATAGGCCAGTTCTCCATTGCCCTCTGCCTGACCATGTGGCCAGGCCATTGGCCACTACCCATTAGTCAGTAAAAACCCAAACCTGGAGGCTTCTACCACTGTTCAATTCTTCTTGTTAGGAAAATAGCATGCAATTCAGCTCAAAAAGCTGTTTTGCTTTTACCTTCTTTGATCAGAGTGGCATGCTTCCAAATAGGATGTTCCTTGGTACTGCCATCCACAAACCAGGCAGCTCTTGGTTGGTCAGGTGAAAGTTGTTTATAGGGCACTGTCCAAGTGACAATAGAATCCAGAAGCTCCTCACACAGTTCCAGAGTCAGTCCTAGGGGAAAAGAGGCTCCCTGCTCCTGTCTCCTCCTTGTATTTCCCAAGGAGCATGATCCTGTATAAACCATTTCTTTTTTATTAGGGAACTCTTCTGGGCACTCACTTCCCCAGTAGAGTGTTTCTCTGACATCACTGAAGACAGCATGGGTATTTCAGGTGTCAAGATCATTTTATGTCCTTCAGTCATAGGGACAGCTTCAGTTAACATCCCATAGCAAAGCAGTAAATGCCCCTCAGGTGGAAATTCTGTAGTCCAAAGTCCCAGTAGTCAGCACTAGGAGGCACTCACAGGCTTTTGCCATAAACCCCAGTAACTACTCCACAGAGGGCTATCAGGTGGGAAATCTGTCTCTACCTGCACTCCAGCTTCTACTCCACACTGTGTGGGCTCCGCAATCTTTCTGGTGCCCATTTAGCAATTAATATTGTTGAAAGGGTGGATTTACATGCCTCTGTTTTACAGTACCAGGTAGGGGGAATATCCCTCAGTCATATACAGTGTCCATGCTCATGGTGGGGGTGAGGGGAAAACGTCTCCTTTTCCCAGAAAGTTCTCTGAAAGATCAACTCACAATTAAGGCAGATTAATAAGAGCAAGAGGTTTATTTTCCATGCCCATAGGGAGAATCACAGAGTGATTACCCAATGTCCTAATGGGATCCAGATATTTTTATACCCTCCCTTTAAGAGGGGAAGGGGAGATTAGGAATATAGGTAATTCTGTTTAGGGGCAATAAATGGTTGCCCCTAGGGAGGATGCATGGATGGAGGAAACAGATTGACTTGTAAATTAACCTGAGAGACAGGTATTTAATATTATGTTTAAAAGTATTTGGGCCAGGCCGGGCGTGGTGGCGTGGTGGCGTGGTGGCTCACGCTTGTAATCCTAGCATTCTGGGAGGCCGAGGCGGGTGGATCGCTCAAGGTCAGGAGTTCGAGACCAGCCTGAGCAAGAGCGAGACCCCCGTCTCTACTAAAAAAAATAGAAAGAAATGATCTGGACAACTAAAAATATATATATATATATATATATGGTCATTAAATATGAAATGTCTGATTTCGAATCAAAAGTTTAGTTTATTATATCTCAAACAAGAAGTAGTACAATTAATCAAAGTATGCATCTAAACTATCGACACAGTTTTGCCCTCATAACAGTAGCTTGTTTAAGCCAACTGAGAAGAAGCCTGGAGGAGCACGAGTGGCGATGAAATCATGAAAGGCATTTTCCACAGCTTGTTGAGAATTGAATATTTTTCCTTGCAAGAAGTGGTCCAAAGCCTGGAAGAAGTGGTAGTCAGTTGGCGCAAGGTCTGGTGAATACGGTGGATGACAGGGAGGTTCCAAGTCCAGCCTCTGTAGTTTGAGCAGCACGTTTGTGCAACATGTGGTCGAGCATTGTCTTGCAAGAGGATTGGCCTGTCTCTGGTGATCAATCTCAGCTGCTTAATCACAAGAATCCTCATCATTTCATCCAACGGGTTGCAGTAGGCATCCGCTGTAATCCATTGACCAGGTTTCATGAAGCTGTAGTGGATAATACCAGTGCTGGACCACCAAACAGATACCATTAGCTGTTTTTGATGAATATTCAGTTTTGGACTGTGTTTCGGCATTTCATCTTTATCCAACCATTGTGCCAAATGCTTGCAATTGTCAAAAACAATCCATTTTTTCATCACATGTAACAATACAGTGTAGAAATGGTTTGACTTTATGTCATGACATCAAAGAAAGACAAGTTTTGAGAAGATTTCTCTTTTGATCCTCATGTAATTCATGCAGAACCCATCTATCCAGCTTCTTTACTTTGCCGATTTGTTTAAATTGTCCAATATTGTTGGAGTAGTAATATCAAACCTTGCCGCTAATTCATGCACAGGTTGAGATGGATTTGCTTGCACTACAGCTTTCAGCTCATCATTATCCATCTTGGTCTCAGGTCGCCCACGTGGGTCATTTTCAACATTAAGAGCACCAGAATGGAACTTTTCAAACCATCAATGTACTGTGCATTAATTAGCCACATCCTTCCCAAACACTTTGTTGATATTTCAAGCTGTCTGTACAGCATTGGTTCCATCATGGAACTCATATTTGAAAATAACACAAATTTTTTACTTATCCATGGTTCCACAAAAGTTGCTCTAATAAAAAATTTGAAAGATAATCACAAGCCAAACCATGTGTTTGAAAGAATGAAGATGTACCTTCACAATCAAAATAAGTGTCAAAGTAAACTGTCAGAGATATCAACTATCAAACTTAGTACTTAAGGAAATTGAACATTTCATACTTAATAACCTAAAAAATGT
>NW_012150175.1:2189983-2192948 GCF_000956105.1 Propithecus coquereli
AAAAAAAAAAAAAAAAAAAGTATTTGGGCCAGGTCTGGTTGCATTCTTGATTTTCTTTCCTGCAATATAGTAAGACAACAGTCAACTGTTCTTTTGATAGGTCCCTCTGTTTAACAGAGGAACCCTTGGAGGAAGCTCCTTCTGTTGATCTCTAAGGGCCTTTAATTCAAAATACTCTTTATACCAAAGACTCATATTCTGGGGTGAAATTCCTGAGCTCCCATCACTCATAAAACATTTAGGTAAAGGAGACACAACTACTTTGCATAAAGCCTGTTTAATCACTTCAACTTTTATAATCCTGTCAACCCTTACATTTTTATGTTCTAGTCCCAGGAACTTCTCTTCTCCAACCCCAGACCATTTTAACCCCTCTTGTGCAAAAGGTTTTGGGTCCCTAGCAGGGGGTTGAGCCAAGGCAACCTGGCCCTTTTGCCAACCTTTATCTTGATTAACCTGCCTGAACATTGCCCCAAGCAATTGTTGGTCAGCTTTTTCTTTATAATCTCTACCTCTTATTTATTGAATTTCTCTAAACTGGGGTAAATACTGCAAATCTATTTGGAGCCTCTTAATGTTGGGGGACCAGCAGGGACTCCCTGTGTTCCATGCAACCTTTGATACTGTTGTATTGATACTTTTTTTTTACTCCATCAACTTCCATTTTATTCATCCCATTTCTTAATAACCATCTAAAGATTTCCACCCTGCTGGGATGAGTCCCATGTCTCTCCCCCCTTTTTCGTTCCTCTCAGTTTCACCCACATCAATGTTTTCTTTATTCACCTTATTTCTGAATAATGGCTTAAGATTTTTCACCTTCCTAGGATGATCCTTTACATGTCCAAGGTTCATAACAGAGACAAGATCAATCATTTTTCCACCTACCCAGAGACACCTACGTAATTGATTCTTTATTCACTCCCTTTTTCTTTCCAAACATTCACTTTATCTTATGTAAAATGTAGATTTCCTGGCCCTAAATAAAGTCTCACAAGAATGTCACCAATGGCTTCACTACTCACCCCCCTCCTCCTTTTTCCTTTTTCTTTCTGTGTGTCCTCTCCCCTTAGATACTGAGTTCCCAAATCCCTCTTTGGAGCACACGGGCCACAGATTCTTCTGTGGTTTGTGCCTTTCCTGGGTGCATCCTCAAATTTTGGCTTAATAAAACTCAATTGATTGAGATCTTTGCCTCAGTCACTTATTTGGGGTTGTTGGGGGGAGTTGGGTAGTCCTCCTTCTAGAGTAAACAGATCTTAGAGTGGCCTTTGTCTCCAGTCCATCAGGCTGGCCATCCTCTCTGGAATAACTTCCTATATGTCTGGCTCATATACAGCCATCTGTGATTGTTCCATAGTGAGCTGTGGGTCTTGCATCAACCCAAACATGTTCTTCCACTCTGCAGCATTGAAAACCAAATATACTGCTCCTAAATTAGTTACTCTCACAATCCATTTTAGTAAAGGTTACTCAGGATGATACCAATCTACAAAAAGAAACAATTCATTCAGGCTATACTCTCTGGTGTTAAGAGTTACTTGGTTTTGCTCTTCCCCCATATTGACTGCCTTCTTGGTAACCACAGGTCTCAGAGGTACTTTAATTTTGCCCTTAGGGATGAGCTTTGAGGGTAGTAGCTTAAGGTCAGACTCACTGAAATCTGAGCTTGGTATAGCATCAAGATCTGACCCAGCGCTCTTTTTTAACTTCATTTTTTAGATGTTACAGATAAAAATAACCATGGGATTGTATATTTTACTTTTTTCTTATTAGTTGGCATTTCCTTATGCATGCCCTGAACCAACACCCCAGGAGTTAGATCCATCTCTAGATTCCACTGATAAATTTTACCTTTAGTAACTGAGCACAGCACAGCTATAGCTGCAAACCATGGGTGATCATGTGACCACCCAGGAATCAAAGGTTCCTCATCCCCCATTCGTCCTTTCTCTTCCTGAACCACATATTTCCATGAGCCAGGGCCATTCTAGCAAACCCCACTCCTGGTACCAATTGTGAGCAAAAAATTCAAACCATGTTTTTCTTCTGCTTTCACATAACAATAATCAACACAGAAGACTTTTTTGACAAAATGAGTGGGAGTTTCTCCCTACACACCAAGCAAGTAATCAATTCTGCAGCAGACACCAGTTGGGTATCCTCCAATTCTATTCTGACCTGGAGATAGTGTCAGATCCCACAGGTTGAGGGCTCAGTCTCCAAGATTGCCTCCTTGTTTCCAATAGTTGCAAGTCCAGGCATCCAGAACTTCTGATTGACCAGCTTCAAGTTGAGGTTCCATGACCCCCTCTTTGGGTTTGATTAACTTGCTAGAGTGGCTCACAGAACCCAGGGATACTTACTTACATTTACTGGTTTATTACAAAGGATATTTGAAAGGACACAAATAAACAGCCAGATGAAGAGATACACAGGGCAAGGTCTAGAAATATTCCAAGCACAGGACATTATGTTCCCAGGACATTATGTTCCTGTGGAATTGGGATGCTGCCACACTCCTAGCACGTGGATGAGTTCATGTTCACCTTCTTGTAAGCCTCCATGTGTTCAGCTATCTGGACGCTCTCTAAACCCTGTCCTCATGGGCCTTTTATGGAGATTTCATTGGACAGGCATGATTGAAGTATAGTTAACTGTCTCAAAATGTGATTGGACAAAAAAGGTATGATCTAAAACTAATAGATTGAATGGGGAACCCAGCAAGGCCTACATGTTCAGATTCTTCTTGGCCTCTCTGTGCAGCATTCCTTCCTCCAGGGTAGGGGGCAGGACTCTCTATGGAATGAGAGTCTTATGACTCACAATCAGGTTAGAGTCCTGCCTTAGGCAGGTGAAAGGAGGGCAGGAGAAGGTCAAAGATAGAGATTCTGTTTACTGAGGCCTGCTTCTGAGACCTAAAGTGCTCTAAGATTATAACAGAAGACTGTAACGAGAGCCATAG
>NW_012150175.1:2194423-2207550 GCF_000956105.1 Propithecus coquereli
ATGAGTGGACACTTAAATGAAACCAGTTTCAGCCACATTATGCAACATCACATAGTTTCACAAACCAAGCTACACATCAGAAGCACCAGGAAAGCTTTAAAAAAATATGTGTAATCCCAACACTTTGTGAGGCTGAGGCAGGAGGATTGCTTGAGCCGTGGAGTTTGAGGTTACAGTCATCTATGATCAGGCCACTGCACTCCAGCCTGGGGGACAGAGTGAGACCTTGTCTCGTACAAAAAAAGAAAAAAACAGATTCTGGCAGGACGTTTGAGGCCAACCTGGGCAACATAGTGAGACACTGTCCCTACAAAAAAAATTTAAAATAGCCAGACATGGGGGTGCACCTATAATCCCAGCTTCTTAGGAGGCTGAGGTGGGAGGACAGCCTGAGCCTAGGAGTTCGAGGTTGCAGTGAGCTATGATCTTGCCACTGCACTCCAGCATGGGTGATAAAGTGAGACCTTGTCTCTTAAAAAATAAATGAATAAATAAAAAAGAAAGAAAAGAGAAGAACCAGAACAGACCTAAAGTGGAGAAGGCCCCTGTCCCTTGGCTCTGGCTATACCCACAATTACCTAATTTACGCTAAATACATGATGAGAATCTTAAAAGAAAAGCTGAGGTACCAGACGTGACTTACTTTAGGGCAGTTTTATTTCTTTTGTTTCTTCCACTCTACTTCAAACCCAAAGTGCTCAAAATTTAAAACAGTCCATATTCTCATCCCTCACCCAAAAGAACTGCAATGTATCACATGGCATTGTAATTATTTGCTCATCTCTCTCTCTCTCCCCTAAGGCTGTGAACTCGGCTGTATTTTTTTCCACACCTAGGGAGCCTGGCATATAAAGTAGCTGTCCATTTTGTGCTGCTATAACAGAATACCACAGACTGGGTAATTTTTATAAATTACTGAAATTTATTTTTCATAGTTCTGGCGTCTGGGAAGTCCAAGATCAAGCCACCAGCATATGATGAGGGCCTTCTTGAGGCATCCTCTGTGTTCTCATTTTAAGGGTGGATCTGAATTCAATTTTGGAATACTTCCAACTGTCAGAGATTAAATACACTATTTTAAAATGCAATATTCTTAGCACCACGTTGCTGAAAGAGAATTGGGCAAACACCATTGGGGAAACCTCCTGATGACTAGGGGACAAATCATTGATTGCAGTGTCAAAATGTTCCTATTTAAACAGCCAAAGTTTGCAAATGTGTGTAAATTGATCCAATCTCTTTTCAAGGTGTGCCTGGGATGTAAATGATCAACACTGACAAACACACCTTATGAAATCTACCAGCGAGCTGAGGGTGCCACCTTTTCTACCTGCCTGGAAGGCGCGCTGGCTGGGTTCCATGAAGCTCCCCCGGCCCCTCCCGGGACCCAGGGGCTCCCCAGAGGACTGGAGCCCCGCCTCCCTGCGTCAGCCGGGGCCTGGCGGGCAGGCCCGCCACGTGGAGCGCCGGCCGGATTCTCAGAAGACGCCTACGCCGTTGCCGTGGCGCAGCTCAGCGCCGGCCCCTCGCCCCAAGTCAACAGCGGAGGCCCTCTGCCCGGGTTTACTCCTACACCACTGACGTAACGTGGTCGTGCGGGACGTGGACGGAAGAAAAAGAGGAGTGAGCTGGCGCCGGAATCAGCGCAGCGCGGAGTGCGGGCCGGCCGTGGGGCCGGGCGGCAGTGGCGGAGAGCGGGCGCGGCGCCGTGGCGGCGAGGCAGGTACTCCGCGAGCGGGGGAGGCGAGGAGCCGGCGCCTCTGCGGAGGCGGATGCGCACCCAGGCCCGAGCGGGAGGGGGGTGAGCGCCGGGCCGCGGGTCGCCGGGGAGGCTGCGGAGGCGCGGCCCGAGCAGGTGCTGGGGCACGGGGGTCTGGCCCGCGGGTGGGTGTGGGCGCCAGCCAAGAGATGGCGGCGGCCCTGGGCAGTACGGGGTGCGCTGCAAGGCCCGGCGCGGTCCCATATGCTGGGGCATGGAGGCCCCGGGGTCTACGGATGGCTTCGGCCCCGACCTCCCTGACGGCCCCTGGGTGCACCCACACGAGGAAGTGGGCCCTGCGGGGGCTTGAAGACTCTGCGGGGCCCCTTCTAGGTCCGAAAGTCCGGAACCAGCTTCCAGTGCACCTGCACTGGTGGTGGTGGAATGCGGCGGTTTGTAACTGGCCACACACAGACTCTCAGGGGCCTGTGTCTTCACTTCCCCGCGGCCACCTGGACATTCGTGACCCTCTCCGAAAAACCAGGCTCCCTTTTGCAGTATGGCATACGGTGTGTGGTCCTGCCTTCCTGTCACATCAGGGCGCCCCCAGCTTCCCCCACCCACCTCATCCCTTCCCCCTCCATTATCCCCTGCCCTCTGAGGTGGAGAGATTTATCACTGGATCTTTGTCTTTGTGTTTACCTGGTGAGCCATATGCTGAGCATGTTTCTGGGTGAAGTTTGTTGGGACTGAAGTTCAGTTCTCTGTCCAAATCAGCGAGATAAGGGCTTTCTGTTTAGCATGTGTAAAGTGGTACTTGAGAAATGTCCTCAGTCAAAACATGGCAACTTTTTTCAACCGATGACATTGAGTCTAGACAGACACACACTTACACACACGCGCGCGCGCACATACACACACACACACACACACACACGTATCCTTTGCTCCTTGGGATCAGCTGTCTGCTTTTTCAGGCCGTAATAAACGCTGGCATGGTGAACCATCCATTGCAATGAGAGTGGCCAAACTCCGGAGGTCAATCAGAGATGGTGTGGTACAGGGGAGAGGCCAGGAGGCCTACATGTCTTCAACCTCTAACTTAGTGACTGTAAATATTCAGAGCTCTCAGTTACTCTTAGATAATAAAGGGCTTACCAGTCAATAAATATTTATGTGCTTGTATCCATCAGTGAATATTTATTGAATTCTTTGTTCCTGTAATGGGTACTGAAGGAAATAAAAAAAGGTTGTAAGACATTGTGAGTGCCTAAAAGACAGAAGGTGGAAAACTGACATTTACTGACTGTCTGTTGTACCCAAGCACTTTCCATGCATTATCTCATTTAATTCACACAATAATCTCATGAGGTCCTTGGTGTTATTATCCCTGATTTACAAGTGAGGAAACTGAGGCTTAGATTAAGTAACTTTCTAAAAGGCACACAGCTAGCAAATGCAGAGCTCAAACCTAAATCTGTCCAACTCCAAAGTCCAGGTACCTAATCGTCAGTAGAAGTTTATAGTCCAGATGAAAAAAGCAGGAGAATCATATAAACCAGTTAAAAGCTAATCTGTAGGATTATGTCCAGCCTTAAAGACTATAGTTTCTGTGGAAGGTTTCATGAAGGAGGTGAAACTAGAATTTAGTGTCACTATTTGATTTCACCCTTTGGCTCTTCCGTTCATATGTAAATAATTATTTAGCAGCCATTATTGAAGGAATTTATATAAGCAGCAAACATAAACCATGGGCTAAAATCATACTTCAGTGTTATGCAAAAACTGAAGTCAACAAAGACACCGCTACCAATTTATATTGCCTACTTGATGCCATATGTTTTATAGCACATGTATCTGACCAATCTTTTCTCTCACCCATTTCTGTGCCTTTGTGCAGTATAAATTATAGAGCAGCAATACATGCCATTCCTTATTTTTCTTCACTCTGGGACTCACTGTTAGTCTTTTGAGGCACATTAAAGGGGGCTGGGATATATCCACCAATCCATAGAGCAAAAAGTTAAAAAGAAGCCCACAAGCAAAGAAGGTGAAGTATTTTTCTTACTTTGTGAAAACAGTAGTGTCCCTGTAGCATAATAAGAGCGGCAATAATGAATGACTTGTTCTCTGTGTACATATAGGAAGGAGTCACCTGTTTTTTTGTGAGATAAACTATTCTTTGTCTAAAGCCTCAAGTTTGACCCAAGGTGGGGAAATGCCCATAACTACCATGTTCTCAACTCTGAGATTCTAGCCATGTGCTCATCCTCTATAGGATGTGCCCCTAGTCATTTAAAATGTTAGCCAGTTGCAGGCATTGCCAACTTCCTTGCAGGCATGCAACAGTTGCTTTATATTACTGTGAGCAGCAAAGAAGGACATAACAGCAGCCTCTGGCCTTTCCTCTCTCTTCTCATGCCTGGCAAGGATCAAGCTGACATTTCAAACATGTGGATTTCCGGGTTCTGTTGAGAGGTGATAGCAGGAAGGTGGAGATGGTTGCTTTAGGATGTTGGATCTGTTATTAATCTCTTGGAGGCCCCATAATGGTATAGGAATTGTATGAAGATTGAGTATCACTACATAAACATTGTACCTTAAAGAGTTTTTGTCACTCACAATATTCATAACCCTTAATTGCTATTTGCTTACATAAAAACTAAGGTGGTTTTAGTAAGGAAGGGCTAGGGTTAAAGCCTGGAAAGGAGCCATTTGTTCTTTCTCTCTTTTCTGTAATACAGAGATGAAAATTTCCCTAATAGAGAGGAGTTCGGAGCAGGAAGGTCAATTTTTTACTCTGAAAGTAAGGGGAAGTAGAGGAAAATGAACTGTCCTGTATTTTTTATCATTCATTTTTGGAAAAATATATTTTGCAGATACTTCGATTAGTGACTACATCTCAGCATGTTGAGTCAAGTTTACCACTGTGGGTTCCAGCCCTTCAAGCAACGTCTTCTGCCCTGGGTCAAGTGCACAGCTGTCTCCAGATTGCGTATGTACCATAGGAAACGTATAAGTATATGGGAAGTTTGGTAGTCAAACTGTATTTTGAATGAGGTTGTAAAGGAGGAAAAAAAAATGTGGTTTGGCAAAATTGGAGAATAGCAAGGAATCAGCCTGCTGGTGAAATGTTCTAAGTGTTTGTATTTGTTAATAAAGTAGTCCCTGTATTCATACTTTACTTTTGTTCATTGCTTTTTTTGTAATTAAGTTTTTAATTTTGAGATAGTTATAGATTCACTTGAAGTTGTAAGAAATAATACAAAGAGGTCCCTTATGCACTTTACCCAACTTCACCCGATATCTCAACCAGGGTGTTGATACTGCTACAGTCAAGATACAGAACATTTCAATTACCATAGGATCTTTCATATTTCTCTTTTATAGACAGTCTCCTCTTCCTTATCCCTAATCCCTGGCCACCATTAATCTGTTCTACATTTTTGTAATTTTGTCATTTTAAGAATGCCATGTAGGCAGGACACAATGGCTCATGGCTATCATCCTAGCACTTTGGGAGGCTGAGGCAGGAGGATCACTTGAGGCCAAGAGTTGGAGATCAGCCTGAGCAAGAGCGAGACTCTGTCTCTACAAAAAATAGAAAAATTAGCAGAGCTTGATGGTGCGTGCCTGTAGTCCCAGCTACCTGGGAGGCTGAGGCAGGAGGATCACTTGAGCCCAGGCATTTGAGGATACTGTGAGCTATGATGACACCACTGCACTCTAGCCCAGGAAACAGTGCAAGACCCTATCTCAAAAGAAAAAAAAAAAGAGAATGCTAAATAAATGGAATGATATAATATGTGACCTTTCAGGATTTTCTTTTTTTTAACTCAGTGTAATTCTGTGGAAATTATTTAAGTTGCTATGTGTATTAGTAGATTCCTTTTTTTAATTATTGAATTGTATTTAATGGTATCAGTATACCATAGTTAGTGTAACCATTCACCCTTGAAGGACATCTGAGTTGTTTCCATTTTTTGACTATTATGAATAAGGCTGCTGTGAATATTTGTGTATAGGATTCTGTGTGAACATAGTTTTCATATCTCTGGGGTAATCGCCCAAAAGTGCACTTGTTGGGTCAGATAGTAGTTGTATGTTTAGTTTTATGAGAAACTGCCAAAGTGTTTTTGCAAAGTGACTGTACCATTTAACATTCCCACCATCATTGTATGAGTGATCCACTTTCTCTGCATCTTTTTTTTTTAATGAAGTGTAGTTCTTTTTTTCTTTTCTTTTATTTATTTATTTTTTTTGAGACAAGGTCTTGTGCTGTTGCCCAGGCTGGAGTACAGTGGCACGATCACAACTCACTGCAGCCTCAAACTCCTGGGCTTAAGCTATCCCCTTACCTCAGCCTCCCAACTGGCTAGGACTACAGGAGTGTGCCGCCATGCCTGGCTAATTTTTTTTATTTTTATTTTTTGTAGAGATGGGGTCTCACTATGTTGCCCAAGCTGGTCTCTGCATCTTCACCAGCATTTGATGTTGTCCCTCTTTTTTATTTTAGGCATTCTGATAGGTACATAGTGATACCACATTGTAGATTTAACTTGCTTTTCCCTAATGAGTAATCATGTAGAACATCTTTTCATGTGCTTATTTACTGTCTGTGTGTTCTCTTCAGTGAAATGTCTGTTCATGTCTTTAGCTCATTTTTAATTGTAAAGTTTTTTTACTATTGAATTTTGAGAATTCTTTGTATCTTCCTGTCTTAATCCATTTGTGATGCTATAAAGCAATACTTGAAGGTGAGTAATTTATAAAGAAAAGAGGCTTATTTGGCTCATGATTCTGCAGGCTTTACAAGAATCATAGTGTCAGCATCTGCTTTTGACAAGGGACTCAGGCTGCTTCTACTCATGGAGGAAGGGGAATGGGAGCCAGTGTGTGCAGATCACACAGCAAGAGAGGAAGCAGAGAGAGAGGAGGAAGTGCCAGGCTCTTTTTAATAACCAGTTCTCGTGGGAACTAAAAGTGAGAATTTCCTCCCTCCCTCAAGAATGGCAGCGAGCCATTCATGAGGGATCTGCCTGCATAATCCAAGCACCTCCCATCAGACACCGCCTCCAATATTAGGGATCAGATTTTAATATGAGACTTGCTGGGGCCAAATGAACCACATACAAACCGTAGCACTTCCAGGTATATACATAACACAACCATTGTCCTTTGTTGGATATGTGGTTTGCTAATTTTTTCTCCCAGTTTGTTAACTTGTCATTTCATTCTCCTAACAGGGTCTTTCATGGAGGAAAATTATTTCGATGAAGTCTAATTTATCAGTTTTTTTTTTTTATGCATTTTACTTTTGGAGTCAAGTCCAAATCAACTCTTTGTATAGCCCTAGATCCTGATGATTTTCTCATGTGTTTTTTCCTGAAAGTTTGATAGCTTTACATTTTACATTTTAAGTCTGTGATCCATTTTGAGTTAATTTTTGTATAAGGTGTGAGATTTAGGTCAAGGTTCATTTTTTCGTCTGTGGATATCCAGTTGATCAGCATCATTTGTTGAAAGGCTGTTTATGATGTTTTGAGTTGGCTATCTTCTTGATACAACCACATTCTTATCAGTAGTCCATCTCCAGACTTCACTATAAGATAACTTGCTTACCAACTAAACAAGCTTATCATCACCCAGAACAATCTCTATTTCCCATTCATGTAAAAAAGAGTATAAGGTTTAAAGTATAAGGTTTCAGAATCTATAGCCAGGCTTTCTGGGTTTGAAAATTAGCTCTGCTGTTTCCTAAGGAACTTAGTAACTTAAAACAACTATCTATTTAGGTCACAACTCTATGGGTTGGCATTTTGAATCAGGCTCAGCTACAAAGTGGTTCAATGTCTATATTAGCTCTCTCAGATTGACTCAGGGCTGATTGTTGGGAGCTAGGGGGCCTCTGCTGGGATGGCAGATCATTTCTGCTCCGTGTAGTCTCTCATCCTCCAGCTGGCTGTTCATGGCTTCTTCACATGATGCTTGCAGGGTTCCCAAGACAGCAAGCATGGAAGCTGCAAGTCCTCTGGAGACTTAAGCTCAGAATTTATGCAGTATTCCTTCTGCTACATTGATTTGGTCAATGGGCCAGCCCAGATTTAAGGAGTTGGGAAAATAGACTCTACCTGTTGATGGGAGAAGTTGCAAGGTATTGTGGCCATTTTCGTAATCTGGTAATGTTGGTAAGTTACCCAGTTTCTCTGGGCCTCTGTTTTCTTGTTTATAAAATGGGGATAATAATAATAACCAACTCATAATAATACCTGACTCACAAGGCTTAACCCATGACAATTCAGTAAAATGATGATGATGATAGGTCTGAGCGTGGAAAAACTTTTCTTCTACTCTCACTATACGACAGCAATCACAGAAGACTCTGTGATCAAATGTGGTAGGATTTCTCCCCCCATACACCAAGCAAGCAATCAGTTCTGCGGCAGACACCAGCTGGGTGTCCTCCTATTCAATTCTGACACTATCTACCTGAAGACAGCATCAGATCCCACAGGGTGAGGGCTCAGTCCCCAAGACTGCCACCTCTACCAGTCACAAGTCCAAGCCTCCAGAATTTGACTGACTACCTTCAAGTTGGGGTTCTCATGACCCCCTCTTTAGGTTTGATTGATTTGCTAGAGCGGCTCACAGAACTCAGGGAAACATGTTTACCAGTTTGTTATAAAGGATATTATAATACAAAGGATGCAGATGACGAGATGCATAGGGCAATGTATGGGGGAAGGGGTACAGAGCTTCCATACCCTCCCAAGGCACGCCACCCTCCGGGAACCTCCATGAGTTCAGTTATCCAGAAGCTCTCCTAACCCTGTCCTCTTGGGCCTTTTATGGATACTTCATTGGATAGCCATGATTGAAACATGGACAGCCACGTCTAAATGTGATTGGACAAAAAGGGTGTGGTCTAATACTAATTGAATGGGAAAACGCAGCAAGGCCTGTCTGTTCAGATTCCTCTTGGCCTCTCTGTGCAGCATTCCTTCCTCCAAGGTATGGGGCAGGACCTCTTTTAAAATGGGAGTCTTAGGATGTACAATCAGATTAGAGTCCTGCCTTTGGTAGGTGAAAGGAGGGCAAGAGGAGGTCAGAGAGAGAGATTCTCTTTTCTGAGGCTTGCTTCTGAGACCTAAAAGTGCCCTGACATTATAACAAAAGACTGTAACAAGGGCTGTAGGAGTTATGAGCAGAAACTGTGGATAAAAACATATAGATAGATATAGATATATAGATATCATAATGTCACAGTAGGTAAGACTTTTTTATAATACCAGTTAATATTTATTGAGTACTTACTTTGCGCCTGTCCCTGTTCATGCATTAACATGTTTCATCCCCCATAACAACCTCATGAGATAGGTAAGATAACAGCAAGTAAGTGGAGGATTGAGATTCCAACTCAAGCAGTCTGGCTCCAGAGCCTACAGCTGTCCTTTTTATAACTTCTACCTCTATATAAAGTATATGAACATTTAGCACAGCTCCTGGCATATAATTAGCATTCACTTCAGTATTTTTACTGTTGATATTGTTATTTATTCTCATTAGCCTCATTCATAGAACTTTCTAATTGTGTCCATAGATTTTGGGATTTTTGTATTCAGAATTTTCTGGAGCCTGGAGCTCTGTGTTCACTGACCTCGATGAGCAGAAGAGCAGAAAAAAAAAATAAGGAAGGCAAAATGAGAATGTGTATGGAGACCAACAGAGAAGGAAAAGGAAGGCCAGGAAGAGAGAAATCATGCTGGGGACCCCTCGTGTTCAGGCCTGGAACACAGCCTCATTGATTGCTGAGCATAAGGACTCTGATGCTGAAGAGGTCAAAGGTTCTCCTCGTAGGCACTTTTGAGGAATATGGACAGCCTTCCTCCCACCCCCTACCACACATGTACACACATACACCTCACTGTGCCTTATACTTACTAGGAGGAGACAGATTTTCTTTGGAACTAAGAGCCTAAAGTTCTTTAGAAGATGGGAAAAGATTATTCATATAGAAGCCTTGGATTTTCCTAACTAACCAAGACCTTCTCAGTCCTCAGTATGGACCCTAGAAAGTATAATACACTGCAGAGCATAAAAAATGGCCCTAGAAAGGTAAGGTCAATTTGGGAGGATAAAAGGTATTGTTCAATAGGAAACCCTAAAAGTCTTGGGTCCCATGAAGCTCTTCTTGGTTGTAGAACCTACTTGACTTTATGAAGTTTTTATCTGCTTGAAACCTTGTTGATAGTTGTGACCTCTTGAACTTTATCAGCACTGATCTGCTGTGACCTAGTTGTCTGCAGCCAGAATGACCCTTGACTGCCTGTACCTAAGCCATGCCACCCGCCCTCCTGTGCTGATACACACTGTGGATCAGAAATCTCCTTCATGCTGGCCTGGCTGTTGCATTCTGATTGGTTCCTGCCATTTGATTACCTGGACTGACATACATGGCACTACTTGTCCCTGAGGCACCCTCTCAGGCTGCTCTACTCATGCTCACCACCCTTCTAGGACAGGACAGGCCCTGCAGTAGACAGGAGAGGAAAATGGACAGCAGGCCTAGTCCTGACAGCTGCCAGAGGGATGTATGATAATTGGTATAGCTCTGAGCTCTGCAAACAGCCACTGATGATCCCAGGTCCAAACCCAAGGGGATTAAGCTGTCCCTCCACCACCCTTCTGTCAGGTTAGTGAGGCCAAACCATATGCATACAACTTTTTTTTTTTTTTTTTGAGACAGGGTCTCACTCTCTTGCCCAGGCTTGAGTGCAATGGTGTCATCGTAGCTCACTGCAACTTCAAACTCCTAGGCTCAAGCGATCCTCCCCCTTCAGTCTACCAGGTAGCTGGGACTACAGGTGCATGTCGCCATGCCCAGCTAATTTTTCCATTTTCGGTAGAGACGGGGGTCTTGCTTTTGCTCAGGCTAGTCTCAAGCTCCTGGCCTTATATGATCCTTTCACTTCAGCCTCCCAGAGTGCTAGGGTTACTGGCATGAGCCACTGTGCCCAGCCAAGCTGTACAACTTTTAAGCTTTGACTTGGGTGTATGTATTGCGTATGGTAATATTCCTGAAGACTGAGCCAGGGTACCTAATTTAACCTAACGAAGGAAACTTAACCCAAAAACAAACTGGGGACTCCCCAGCAGGAAGAGACAGTCCACTTGTGGATCCAGCAAGGGTGCCAAAGCCCCAGTTCTATCCCAGATGATGACTTAGCAGCTTTGTGCCAGGAACTAGACTGCATGCCTGTTATGAAAAAAGACCAGATTATCTTTCTCGTAACTCCACAAATCTGAAACCTAGTCACTTAAAAAATGGTTATTTAAGGGAGGGAAGAAAGGACTCTTTACTACTTCATTAAAAACGTTCTAAGATTTGTGAGTCATTAAAAACATTCTAAGATTTGTGTGTGAAGGAGGCAGGGAGACAGGAGAACACACAATGATCTTCCAGTCCTTGAGAATAAGCTTCTGTCTGCTTTACCCACCACTGTTACAGCGTAGAGAATAAAAACAGCAGCTAGACTGTGGTTAAGGAAGGAGTTAGCGGTCAGGAGACAGAGTCAAAAGGTCTAGAATAAATTTTGAAAGGAAGGGCCGGGCGCGGTGGCTCACGCCTGTAATCCTAGCACTCTGGGAGGCCGAGGCGGGCGGATTGTTTGAGCTCAGGAGTTCGAAACCAGCCTGAGCAAGAGCGAGACCCCGTCTCTACTAAAAATAGAAAGAAATTAATTGGACAACTAAAAATATATAGAAAAAAATTAGCTGGGCATGGTGGCGCATGTCTGTAGTCCCAGCTCCTCGGGAGGCTGAGGCAGAAGGATCACTTGAGCCCAGGAGTTTGAGGTTGCTGTGAGCTAGGCTGACGCCACGACACTCACTCTAGCCCAGGCAAAAGGGTGAGACTTTGTCTCAAAAAAAAAAAAAAATTTTGAAAGGAAGATAATAATGATTGATTCAAGTAACTACCTCAAGTAAGTAAAGATAAATATAGAGCAATGGTCCAAACGGTGGCTTGGAATGATTATTTAATAATTCATTCAAATATTTATTAGCTGCCTGTAATGACACATAGAAAACTCTTTGCCAGGAATTGCCTGAAGTTTAGTCCTGTTGAGAACTTGTGTTACCCACCTTGTCTTGCTTCTTGCTATCAGAAAGTCCCACTAAACGAAGTTAAGACCCCTGTTCACAGACAGCATTTCCTCTGCTGCTTAGGCCCCACCCTACCCATCTGCCTGTGCACGAGTTCTCCTTCTGCGTCAGTTACAAGTAGATACACATAACAGGAGCCTCAAAGTAATAATGGTTCAAACAGTATAGAAATGTATCTCTCTCTCCTTCTCCTGAAGGAAGCCTGGCAGTCCTATAAGAAGGTAGGCAGTCCAGGCTTCCAGAATATCGCTGTAAAATCAGCAGGAATCCCTGCTCCTCCTTGTGGCTTCACAGTTGCTAATGTGTTTTCTTGCAGTACAAAAGGGATGTTTGAGCTCCAGCCTTGATACCCATATTCCAAGCGGCAGGATGGACGAAGGGAAGAAGAAAGCACTTCTGTTTTTATAAGGAAGTTCCTAGAAATCCCACATAACATTTTCACATGTCTCATTAGTCAGAACTTACTCACGTGGCCATGTCTTGCTGAGCAAGAAAGGCTGGGAAATGTAGTCCTTTGGTTGGTGGCAGTGCGCCCAGCTAAAACTCGGGGATCTAATTTGTGTGAAAAAGGGCAAATGAGCAGTTGGCGAGTGGCCAGCGGGAGGAGGTGGGCCAGGAGAAGTAGGAAAGGGGTTTCATGCCTGATGTTCAGCTTTTACTAAATGAAACTCTTCTACTTTTGGCTTTATGCAGATATCTTTTCAGCTTTTTAAAATCAACATTTTTTTTTCCTCCTTAGAAATCTTGTACAGTGTCACAAGAAAAAGAATCAGGAAAGGATTGCTTAGGGGCAGATGTCCAAGGGATAGAAAGGGAGTATCTGACTGTAACATTACTTTTCTGAATACTTTTCCTTCAGGAAGCCTGTCGGGTTCTTTTATCATTGTTACGGGTATCTGGACTCATGCGGCCATGTCAGAGAGAAAAATTGTGGGTGGATTAGTTAGTGACTTTTTATTCTGCATACCAATTACTTTTCTCTTTAATGTCTTTGCTAATCAGACTCTCCCTCTTTTTATGTTGGTGTCGTTTCTTTAGAAACATACATATTTTTCTGGTTATGAAAGCAATGCATTTTTACTGCATAAATTTGGAAAATAAAGGAAAAATAAAGAAGAAAAGTAAAAATCACCCATAATCACATCAAGAGATAAATATTAATATTTTGATTTATTTTATTCATCTTTTCCCCCACCCCAAGCCCTTGTTATTTGTCTTTCTTCTATGCATTTAGACATGTGTATGAAACTAACATATGAGCATT
>NW_012150175.1:2208035-2212037 GCF_000956105.1 Propithecus coquereli
GCTTTTAATAAATTTTGCCACCATCCCTTCAGGAGAAATTATTTCATTTATATTCTTTACCAACAGTATTTGCATATGCCTGTGACCTGTGTACTGAATGCAAACTCCATACTAGAGTTTACTAGAATAAGAACATGCTAGATAGAGCTTTTGATATACTGTGCTGGTTCATAATCATAAAGCTGTTTTTTGGTGAGTAAACTGGTTAATACCGTGCATGCATGGTTTTATTGAGAAAGTATATTGTGTATTTCTTTTTTTCTTGCGTTCGACTTTGATTGGTGGCTACAGATCGTGTCCAGCCTTCAGCCATCAGACATGTTCGTTCTTGGAGCAACATCCCCTTTATCACTGTACCCCTCAGTCGTGCACATGGCAAGTCCTTTGCCCACCGCAGTGAGCTGAAACATGCCAAGAGAATTGTGGTGAAACTCGGAAGTGCCGTAGTGACCCGAGGGGATGAATGTGGCTTGGCACTGGGGCGCCTGGCATCTATTGTTGAACAGGTAATGGCCAAGATGGAAAATTCTGCTGTACTGAAATTCGGTTTTTTACTTTGTTAGTCCAGGCTTATCACCTTGTAAAAATAATCGTGATTTGAGTGCAATAGATTTAACCCAGTCTGAAAACTGTCTTCTCCAATGTAAATGTCAGTGGAAGACAGCATCCCAGGGCAAGAGAAGGGGATGTCAGGGAGTAGAAGTGATTTCGTGCAGTTCTTCCCTCAGCCTTCGAATGATAAGGGGCTGTCTGCATCTGGGATTCTTAGTCCTGGCTGCACATTAGAATCATCCCAGGGGCCCAGGGATAACAGGGCTTCACATCCAGCCATTTAATAAATATCTCTGGAATGGAGCATCTGTGTTTATAAAATTCCTCAGGTAGCTAATATTTGTCAGGGTGAGTACCCAGATGGATGTGTGTAAATATGGAGCTTTTGTTTTTTTTGTTTTTTTTTCTATTTTGCTGGTTTGAGTCAAAACCCAGACATCTAGGCATCCCAGAGATAAAGCTAGAGCTCTTCCGTTCCAGCTGTGACTCAACCCTCTCCTTCATAATCATATTTTTAATTTTTAAAAAACAACTTTCGTAAGGAATTGGTATTGGGAAACTCCTAATGTGAAACTTGATGGAATTTTCTTCTTATATTTTCTGTACTAAGCAATTATCAAACCTGCCTCCCAGATTGAGTCCATCAGATCAGTTTAGCAAATACTTATTAAGGGGCTGCATTGTGAGAGGCATAACAGAGCTCTGACTATTGTCTCTGCCCTTGTGGAGCCAGAACCAGGACTCCCCCCAAAATTAGGTGATTGTTCAAGGCAGTAAATATCCAAATGAGTAAACCCAATTGATGGTGAGTAATGGGGTCCAGAGATGGGAAAGTCAGATGAGAGTGTGGTTGTTCTTGGGACTTCCTAGCAGAGCTGGAAATCAGCCTGAGTGTTGACGACTGGTAGGATTTGCACCAACAACGGAGGGGAAAAGTTCCATGCTGCTAAGTGCATGATATGATCAGTGCATTGGAGTTGCGCAACCTACTGGTTTTGGGGAAGGGACAGACTCTGGGAGAGGATTAGAGATAGAGAACAGACAGGAATGAATATGGCACACTGTGGGCCAGAGGGGAGATGAACTTGAAAGTAGTGGTGATCTCATCAGGAAGAATGGGAAATAAAGTGGATTATTCCATTGGACAGGGCTCTGAAGCCAAGTAGGTGAGTTGGGGTTCAGTCTAAAAAACAGATTGAAGATTTTGAGCAAAGGAGAAACTTGATGAAGACGGTAAGGAGAACCTGGTAAAGGTTTGCTTAGGATACCAGTTCGCCTTCTGTGGCCGCCTGTGGACCTAATGGAAGGACTCTCTCGATCAGGGCAATGCCCGCCCGATACACAGTCAACTCTCCTGTCCAGGGCATCTGATTGTGTTAAGCGGACTCAGGAGCCAACTAAAAGTGGCTTCCACTGGCTAAAGTTGAGACAATCTGAACATCAACAAAGGTTCGCAATGCAATGAAATGTATTTAAATCCATGAGTTTATAATGACACTTACAAAAACGTCATTGGTCATCTTTGGAGGGTACAAGAGAACGTATTCATTATTTTAAAAGTGGATTGGTAAAGGTAAAAGGACAGACATTTGTCCTGCTTTTCATAGACAGACTGTACCTCAAGGTAACTAAATGAAGCAAAGTTACCTTTTATGGAAGTATTCCAGCCTATAAATGGAGAAGGAATGATTGAATTAGAATATCAACATTTTGCAGCCCCTAATGGCATAATGGGATCTTGGCAATGATCAACACCTGCTAACATCACAAAAAGAAAGATAACCAGGCATTGTATATCCCCTTGGTAGATAAGTACACCACAATCTATTAAGAATTCTCAAAAAAAAGAAAAAAAAATCAAGCCTCCATACCTAACAGCAGTTTGCAGGGAATACAGAGCTCAGTATTAAATAATACCATAGGGACACAATCAGGAAAGTGTAGTCTGGGAAACCCTAAAGAACAAACAACTCAGTTTAATAAAAAAAAATTAAGGGGGGAAAAGATGATGGAGGAGGAACTTACAGATTGAAAGAGACTTAAGAGACATTTTAATTAAATGCAATTTATGGGCTTAATTTGCATCTTTATTTGAGCAAGCTAAACAAAGGGAAATGTGAACACTGGCTATTTGATATTAAGGATTTCATTGAAATGTTTTAGATGATAATGTTTTATAGATGTATGCATATGTATTTCCCGTCTTTGAGCAATTACTACTGCAATAGTTACAGATGAAATAATGTCTGGGACCTGGGATTTGTATTAAAACAGTGGTGGAGGTATAGAAGGGTTATTGGAGAGTGAGAAATTGGCCTTAAGAGATAGTTGTTGAAACTGTGAGGTATATGGTGGTTTATAACACGGTTCTCCCCATTTTGTTTAAGTAGGAAATTTTCTACGATAATGGAGTTATTGTGGTAAATCATGATTTATCACAGCTATCTGTGAATTTCTGAACCAGATAATAAGGCCCAAGCATCAGAAGGAATGGATAGGTTAGCAATATTAACTCTATTGCTTCTTGATTCTTTTTTTTTTTTTTTTATGTGGCTCTGTTCAAGGCAGAAAACAAAGTGACTACAGTGGGTTCTGGACAGAGAGAGCAAAACAAGGTTAACATCTGCCCCTGGTCTAAGCAGAGGTGGCCCATAGGGATTAGACATGCCCCAAAACAGCCATATCTCCCCAGGTCAAGCCTTTAGAACTTGATAAACCATCTGCTAAGTCTACATTGTAATTCCTACCCCCAGACTGCTGTTCCAGGCTTTATTTCCTGGAGCAATTAGGCCTTCCACATTACAGACTCCCTGCATATATCAAGTCCAGATATAGTTACCAGACCTGGCTACACACCATAATCCCCCTCTTAAAAATGTCTGCTTTCTATCTGCCACCTACTAAACAGAAATTTGAGGCAGCCTATAGGAGTTTGTGTTTTTACCAAACAACCTGGTTGGTTCTTCCAGGATCAACCCAGTGCTGGTCCATAAACTCTTATGAAGAGAGAAAGAGACAGTACAGTGACTTGTGGTGCCTTTTCCTTCCTCAATGCCAGGTATCAGTGCTGCAGAATCAGGGCCGAGAGATGATGCTGGTGACTAGTGGCGCTGTGGCCTTTGGCAAGCAACGCTTGCGCCATGAGATCCTTCTGTCTCAGAGTGTGCGGCAGGCCCTGCACTCAGGGCAGAACCAACTGAAAGAGATGGTGAGTGCTGCTTCCCTATACCTTATAACAGGTCCTCAGGTGTTCTTCCCTCATTCTCAACCACACTTTGTCTGATTGGTATATTGCAGGCAATTCCAGTCTTAGAGGCACGAGCCTGTGCAGCTGCCGGACAGAGTGGGCTGATGGCCTTGTATGAGGCCATGTTTACTCAGTACAGCATCTGTGCTGCCCAGGTGAGAGGATGGGCTTGGCAAGGGACTGTGGGACCTGCGAGGGTGATT
>NW_012150175.1:2212992-2241906 GCF_000956105.1 Propithecus coquereli
TATTTTTATCAATTTTATTGCTGCACACTAAATAGAAACATCTAAATAGCAATCTAACTCCCCAAATTATTATTTTCAACCTCTTACACTTTGTTATATATAGTACATTGTTTCAAGTTTTGCTTCTTTATTTCCTATTGCTTTTTTGTTTATCATTTTCATAGTTGTCATCAACAGGGATGCTCTGTTATTATACCAGAGTGTCCTAGAGTCAGTTAGTTGAAACAGAAAGGCAGGGACTTGTCCCCTAGTGCCTGTGGCTGGGGACCCCACTTCCCATAATCTTAGGTTTTTTTCTGTTAGTGTAAATATAATAGAAATCTTGATTACTACCATTCTTCTTTATTGTCTGCCCTCTCTTCTCCTCCACAATCCAATGACAATTTTAGTCTTTAATTTTTTTAAAGCGCCTGGAGCCAGGTGAGGAACCTAAAGTCTAGGAGCTATACTTTTGTTTTGGTTTTTCCCAGGGATGATGCTTTCTGAGGGTTTTGTCTTGTTTTGTTTTAAATGACAGTAACATTAAAAGTCAGTGGCACCAGCCATGGTTTCCTTTAACATTGAGGTGAAAAGCTCCACTTGCTCCAGTTCCCAGCAAGCCCCAGTCCCTGGGCTTGTCCCTCTTACACCTTGCCTTCCCCCCAGGCCATCTTATGGGCAGGAAATCTTTGCATTTTATACCTTATCCTGTGGTTCCTCATTTTCAGTAATCCTAAATAGAAGACCACTATCAGTGGCTTTTGAAACTCTGCTTTTGAAACTAAGTTGTTTGCCAGGTTAAAGACTTAAACAAGTACAACAGCTTATTTTTCTTCATAGAAATGAAACTGATTTACACTCAGCAGATTGTCCTTGTCTGAGCACAAACTTTTCCCTCTTGGGACTCTCCTCTCCTTCCTTTGTGATCAGATCCCCAGGACTTGTTTGTGAAACTGTCTTGGTGACACTGTTTTGCCTGGACCTTAGGCCTCCTTCTTGCCTCTCCTACATGTGTTTACTTTCATTGCGTGGTCTCTCACCATTGTGATTAGACTCTGGACGTTCAGCTTTGACCAATCCTATTTCTTACAGAATTAAACATTTCTGAAAAGGAGTTCATGATCTTCCCTTACAAAAATATGACCTCTTTTGTCTTTCCTTAAACCTTCAACATTTTCATTCTCCATTCCAGCAGCTAGTACAGGGCCTGGCCTTTCAGAGATACTCAAGAAATTTTTTATCAAGTGAACGAGTGAGTTATTTTTCTCAGTCATATTACCACTTTGTCTTCATCGCCTACGGTGCATATATCGTTAAGACTGCCGTTGTATTGCTGTGTTCTCCTCAGTTACCATAGCCAACCCCTGGTCAGGCCTGAGCTATGCCCACTTTTACTGTTTCTGTACCCTCCTTCTTGACTGTGTGCATCCTACTTCAGCTGCCCTTATGCTCATCTCCTCCCAGCTAAGTTGTATCCTGCCCTTCTTTCAGCTTGTGACTAAAGACTCACTTGTACAAACTTCTCAGACTGATCCCACATGCTCAGACACAGTCTTTGTTAACTCCAGTAATAGTCTGCTTCTGAGCAAGAACAGTGACAACAAAGCCCCATTCCATTTTGTCTAAATATTTCTCCAAGCAGGGTAAACCATTCATTCACTCATTAACCAAATATTTCAGTGCTTACTATGGCCAGGCCCTAAATCAGATCTGTTAGAAATTGCCCAGCGCCTGTAGTCCCACCTACTCAGGAGGCTGAGGCAGGATGATCGCTTGAACCCAGAAGTTTGAGTCCAGCCTGGGCAACACAGCGAGACCCTATTTCTTTAAAAAAAAAAGAAAGAAAGAAAGAAATTAGACAGTCATTAATTCCCCCAATATTCCTCTTAAGTAGATACATTAATTTTTCTTAATTTGATAAATGGGTGAGATTTGGTAGCTCTCTGAGGATTGAAGTACTTTTGCAGGAAGTCTTCAATATCTTTAAATAAATATTCCAGGTGACTGTAATTTTTTTTCTCTCTATTAGAATTGGATAAGCACCCAAAGATGTGTTGTGTATGCCAATCTGTGTGGGGTCCCAGAGGCCTAAAGTTTAATTCCCCTATTCTTAGCATCTTTTGTATGGTGGGAAGTTTATCATTTTTCTCGCTCTTACATTTTTGATCTATTTAATCCTTTAGATTTTGGTGACCAATTTGGATTTCCATGATGAGCAGAAGCGCCGGAACCTCAATGGGACACTTCATGAGCTCCTCCGAATGAACATCGTCCCTATTATCAACACCAATGATGCTGTTGTCCCCCCAGCTGAGCCCAACAGTGACCTCCAGGGGGTAAATGTGGGTGACGTATTCCTAAGGGTTGAGCATGCTGGAGACACTAACACCACGCTATGCTGCATGTACTAACACCAGAAGCTTGTCATAAGCAAGATGGAGAAATTGGAGGAGAAGCTGTCATCATGGAACAGTGACTGCATAAGCTCTTCTGACGTTGGGTTTCATTCAACAGGGGGAGGTGCTATAGTGATTTAAGATGGTACCATGAGCATGGCTTATGCATTTCAGTGGATAGAAGGCTGCATGTTTGGAAAGGGGTTGTCAGTAGGCATTGCATTTTGCAGACAGAAGGGGCCTGCAAGAGCTGTTACCCACACATTTGGGATCGTTGGTTTTTGCCTGCCAGAGCCTAGCTGGGCGCTTCTGTGAATTTCTTTTTGGACTACGTAGCTCCCTCACTTATGACTTTACTTGCATTCTAGGTTATTAGTGTTAAAGATAATGATAGCCTGGCTGCCCGTCTGGCTGTGGAAATGAAAACTGACCTCTTGATTGTTCTTTCAGATGTTGAAGGTACACAATAATGCTTTTTTCTTTTATCTGCTTGTTTTTTAAATGCTGCATGTGTGAGCACATGAGTTTCCCTCTTCGAGTCCTTCTGATCTTGTTTTACTATAAATCAGTATTTTCTGAGCCATATGGTCTGACAAAGGGTTTTTATGACTCAGAACAGGGTGGGCGAGACTGGGAGATGCAGCTCGAATGCTGAAATGTTTCCAAGTGCTTTCAGTTTTTTGATTTTTTTAAATAACAGCTTTATGGAGATACAATTCATGTACCATACAATTCACTTATTTAAAGTTTACAATTCAATGGTTTTTTAGCATATTCACACAGTTATGCGACCATCACCATTGTCAATAGTAGAACACTCTCATCACCCCAACAAGAAACCCCATACCCATTAGAAGTCTCTCTCTACTTCTGTCCAAGCTCCCTGGCCCTAGGCCACCTCAAGTATTCTGTCTCTCTGCATCTAGACATTTATATAAATGGAATCATACACTATGTAGTCCTTTGTGACTGGCTTTTTTTCACTTCGCATGTTTTCAAGGTTCATCCATGTTACAGTATGTATCAGTACTTCATTTCTTTTTATTGCCAAATATTCTACCCCATGGATATGCTGTGTTTTATTTATCCATTCATCAGTTGATGGACATTAGGCTATTATGAATAATACCACTATGAACATTCATGACAAGTTTTTGTGTGAACATGTTTTTATTTCACCTAAGAGTAGAATTGCTGGATCATATGGTAACTCTAATATTTAAAAGACTGTAACTATTTTCCAAAGCAACTGCACCATTTTACATTCCCACCAGCAGTGTTTGGGGGTTCTAGTTTGTTTACATCCTTGCCAACACTTACTTGTTATTATCCACCTTTTTTTATTGTAGCCATTCTAATGGGTGTGAAGTGATATCTTATTGTGGTTTTGATTACTTTCAGTTTTTAATGTAAATCACAGGATAGATTGTTTTAAATTGGAGCCACTGGAGAAAGTGTAGGCTGTCTGGTCACCATGTTCTTCCATGTTACTCTCTTCCTCTCTACTGTCCCCTTCCTCATGGAGGGGCCCCTCCTGGCTCCATCTGACTTTGTTGGCTCTTCTCACTTTTCTTAAGCTGTGTTTCCATTTCCCAGTGTGACCCATAAGAAATGTAGTAGCTATGTCCCAAATAGCCAAACCTTCAGATCCCAAAAGGTCCCCCATTACATTCCAGGACATGAGAAAGACCCTACCTAATTCCCAGCCCATACCAAGGCAGGTTAACCTGCCAGGACTTGTTCTCTGTTTTACACTCCGGCAGTGTAAGGTAAGGGCAGGGGCTGCCTAGTGGAGGCAGGGGCAAATACTGTCCATGTGGAAAGTGAGAGATCCAAACCTACAGGCCAATATCTTTACCTATAAGAAGTCTTGGTGTACTATATTTATCCACTATAATTTGAAGTCTCAGGATAGGAACAGCTAAGTTGGGGTCTAGAGAAGGTATTTTGGTTAATCAGGTTTTTACTTAATTTCTACTATGTGCAAATAGTGTGCTAGAGGCTTTATAAATGTCAATTTATTCAATCTTTGTGGAAACCCTACAAAGTAGGTAGGTTAGCCCAGTTACACAGATGAAGAAATTAAAAATTAAGTTCAGATCAATTAAGTGCTATCTCTAAAGTCACATAGCAACTTCTTGGCAGAGGCAGTTTTCAAGTTCAGTTGAAAAATCTACAGTCTTCCCTCTCTGCTATACTTCTGGGCAAAGTAAAGGTTGCAAGTTTTCAAAATCAATATATAAAAGCCAATTGGAACTAGACTCTGGTAAGCACTTTCAAACACCAAAATTGGTCATTGGTAGGCTTGCACTCTTACTATAATTAGTTTGATTAGTTATCTACTGAGTCTTGATTTTTAGAACAGTATCAGAATTTTAAATACGCTCTTGGTAAAATATTGGAATTCTAGGAACCCCTCAATGTCTCTGGAGGAGGTTTAGCTTAGAATTGCCCAATCTTTCCTGTACTATTATATGGAACTGAAACAGCCTCTAAATCCAAGCCTGTGATCTCACTTGGAGAGCTGTGGAGTAGTACATTGAGGTAGACAGGTTTTGAGAGGTTATTTTTGCTTTTCCTGTAATGGTTTGCGCTGCTTTGCTCTGTACTGAACGGTGATTTCTTCACTGCCCTGATTCACTTACTCCCCCAGAGATGTTGTGTATATAACAAGATTGTATTAAAAGTTTGGAATAATATAGGGCAGAGGTATATTGTAGCACAGGAAAAGCAGTAACTTAAAACCAAAATATCACTGCCCAAATGTCCTCAGCCAGTCCCCAGCCTCGGGCAGTGCCTCTCTGTGTCCCCCTTAGGTCTTGATTTGACTCTATTTTCTCAGACCCCTCTCACAGCATCCCCTTCTCTTCCAAGGCTCCTACTCACTCTTCTTCAAAGAGAAATTGTGAGGATTTTTAATCTTGAATAATATGCATAGAACGTTTCATGCAACTCATTTATGTGACTCTGCTCAGTTATAAAAGGGACATATGTTTTATGGTCATAAATCCAGACTGAATACCAAGAGTCATAAGCTCTCCTGCTGACTGAGCCTAACCTCCACGATGACTTAGTCATAAAACAGGGAGTATAAATCAGTGCTGTTTCAAAGGGTACTGCGAGAGTTAATGAGTACCTTTTTCACATTTCATCCTGCTTGGAAACAGTCACATTAAACAGTATGTAGCTGCTGCACTATTTCTGCAGTAACCACTCCTCTATTTCAGTTATATCCTTAAGGTACAGCATCATAAGTAGCAATGGTGGAGGTGAGGACGGTTTGCCAGTGGACTATGGGTAGAACTGATAAATGTTGTGCCGAGAATACAGCCATGCTCTGATGTTGGGAAACATTTATTTATTAAGCTAGGTTATAAAAGTGTGTAAGGTGAGTCCTGGAGCTGTTTTTCGGTGTGGGTCAACTCCCCACAGATCATTTGTTCTCTTTTGTGGTTAGAGCAGGTGGTGGTACAGTGGAATTCATCTGGACGAGTAACATACAGAGTGGTTGGCAAGCGCCCAGAGAGGCCTGTTTGGGGGACAGTCACTTGTATCACAGCGGTTTTACTGACTCTTATCTACTCCTCAGGCCTCTTTGACAGCCCCCCGGGGTCAGATGATGCAAAGCTCATTGATATATTTTATCCTGGAGATCAGCAATCTGTGACATTTGGAACCAAGTCTAGAGTAGGAATGGGTGGCATGGAAGCCAAGGTGAGAACTGGCGCCTTAACTGCCTATAATAGTTATAAAGCTAAAACAGCATTTTAATCCTTTTTACTTTTGTAATTGTTTGGAGGCTAATGGTTCAGATACTAGGTACATACACACTTAAATATGCACATATCTAAATACAGGTTTAATGGCTATAGTGTACCTATATTTAGTCATGTCTGTAAATATGTTTTTTATTAATATTATATAAACATTGTGTTCATATTTTAAACTCTTCGAGGGAAGGGCCTATATATTTTTCATAATTCACAAATTCTCTAATATCAGCAGCTTAAATATTTCTTGATGGATTAAATCTTTCAAAAATTCTTTCTGTCCCATTAATTGATCTAAGAAGTCATACCCTTAAGGTACAGTATCATACGTAGCAAATGGCAGAGAAGAAGACGAGAGCCCAATTTACAGAAGCTGAAAGTACTCAGGATCAGACTCTGGTCAAACCCCAGGCTGTTCACTGAGCGGTTCACTGCCATCAAGGCACCGTAAGTCAAATGTAGAAGTTATGAGTCCATACTAGAGAGTTTTAAGAGAGAACATGTGGGAAACAAAGGATAGGTTGATTGATCTTTAGGAAACATACCCAAGGTTGGGCTGGGAAGAGTGCGTGGGCTGTGTGTGTTTTCAGAGCTTCTGAGTTGTTAAAAACATTCCTGCATATGTTTAATTTGCTCAGTATAAAATTGTATTTTATCTTTTTGCAAGTTTACAACGTGGGTGACTGGGTCTGAATCTCATCTTTGATCTGAATCTAATTTTTAGATCTAACCTGTCTCATTAGGTAAAAGCAGCCCTCTGGGCTTTGCAAGGTGGTACATCTGTTGTTATTGCCAATGGAACCCACCCAAAGGTGTCTGGGCACGTCATCACAGACATTGTGGAGGGAAAGAAAGTTGGCACCTTCTTTTCTGAAGTAAAGCCTGCAGGTAGGTAGTTCTTCATAAGGTCCCAAGGCCTGTGAATGGTAGCTAGTGATACCCTGGCTTGCATGGAACTGAAGACTGAGTTCTCACCCCAGGATTTTAGATTATAAAATTAATGTGCTAATATGAAATATGGTATTATTTAGAACACTATTTGTAAAATTGGAATTTGCTTTGCTTTTGTAAAATTCTATCTTACCTACCTAGCTAGGCCTTCTATTCTCTGCAAAGTCACCGAGTTAAAGAATATTAGCATCTGTTTTCTCAAGAAATATTTGCTAGGCCCGTGCTGGATGCCTAGAGATTCAAAGATACGTAAAATACAGTATGTGTTCTCAAGTGTTCACAAAGGATAGAATTGCCTTATAATCTGCATTCAGAAAGACAACACATTAGAAAATATCATCCAAAGTGGAATTAAAAAGAAATCTTGAAGACATAATGTATATTGCCCACCCTAGAAATACAGGCAAGTTCTTGTGTTTATGCCTGAGTTAATCTGGCACATTCTTTTGCCATTTTAGTGGTCAGAATGATCCCCATATGTGAAACAAGTGCACCAAGATACCAGTGTTCCTTCTGTGCATGTGACGAACCTGTGCACATGCTGGGAAGTCAGAGAGAACCAAGCTGACCATGACCTGATGTTTGCACGTTTTCTTGCAGGGCCTACCGTTGAGCAGCAGGGAGAAATGGCTCGATCTGGAGGAAGGATGTTGGCCACTTTGGAACCTGAGCAGGTAATAACCTTAGCTGATATTTGTGTTGTAGTTTTCAGAGCAAGTTGTTGCATGGTTGAGTACAGTAGTCAAGCCCACTGACTCCCCCTTTATTCCTAGTATTCCACAGAGTTACCTGAGTTACAAGTCTGGTTCAGATTTGTTCTTTTTTCTTTTTCTTAGTTTTATTTTCCCCTTTTCTTTTATAGGCTGAGGCCTACGGTAGCTTTTCATCACTATGATGTTTTGATCAAAAACATCATGAAAATGATGAGATCAGGAAAGCTACCTAATCTTGCCACATAATGGACGTGGAAATGTAGGAAAATTATTTATCCCAACTCATTCCAAATCACCTGACTTCCCTATAAGGCGGAGGCTCGAGAGCCTCCTCCATAGTTGGCAGCCCTGCCCTGTCCATCATGGATTAGTCTAAGTAGCAGACACGATGAGGCTGGCAGTGGTGAGGAGGTCAGGTGAAAGCTGGGAGCTGGCGCCCCAAGGGTTGTGTTGTCAAGGGTGGATTTGGGAGTAATGTATATAGGTTTCTCCTGGGGAATACTTTGATCTGAAAAGAGAAGGGAATTCAAAGTAACTACAAGCAGAGAAAGGAAAGCAAAGGAGGAGCCTAGCTTCTCTCTCAAACCACTGCCCCGTTGTACTCCTGCAGTTATCACCACACCATTTTGCCACATTTCCTAATATAGGTGGGTAAGGTTCAGGTCTCTTCAAGTATCTAGAACTGAATTTTTCCCCTCTGACTGAGTTCATTAAATAAATAATTGGCAGAAAAAGCCAGATGTAAAAACTTACCCTGGAAGTTATCTGGCTAGTGGTATTAATATGTAAAGATGTGTGTGTCATGCTGATTTAAAGCACTGGCTCCTAGGAAAATTGTATAACTCATCTACCCCCTACCCCACCCTTAGGCCACAGTTTGCTAATTATAATAATCAGGAGTGGTAAAAGAGGAGGAGAAGAAAGAAGAAATGAGGGGAGGTTGGCAGTGAGAGAGGAAGGAATAGATACGGGGAGCAGGGGCTGGAAATGAACAAGGGGCAGTGAGATTTTAGTCAGCGATGACCTCAGACTTTGGAGCAAGGCCTGACTCTCTTATAGAAGAGTAGGTTTAAAAACTGGTGTGCGCTGGATTAACATACCTGTTTCTTTAATGGTGTGCCTTTCTTCTAGAGAGCAGAAATTATCCATCATCTGGCTGATCTGTTGACGGACCAGCGTGATGAGATCCTGTTAGCCAACAAAAAAGACATGGAGGAGGCAGAGGGTAAAGACCAGGCGACTTAGAGTCAACGCTATGATGGGGGGTTGGGGTTTTTTTGTTTTTGTTGTTCTTTATTTTACTAATAATTCTTGTGTCTGCCTAAAGACAAGATTGTTACAGAAGAAATTATACATTAGGCATCATTTTTATCAAGGGTAGATGGCTAGTGTTTTGTTAGGCTTTCTCAAACTGCACATACTACCTCCACCCCCTTCCCCAGATGTTTTAGTACAACCCGCAAAGAGCCGTGGCTGCTATGGCAATTTCAGGACAAAAAAAGAAAAATATTGAGAACCCTCCTGCTTTAAATATTCAGCTAATAGCAGCTAACATGTATTGAGGCCTCTCTGTATTGCCAGGCACTGGGCTGAGGGCTATACAGACAGGATTTCATTTAGTCTTTACAACACAGTACCTCTGAGACAACTGCTGTTTGTTATCCCCCTTTCACAGAGAAGGAAACTGAAGCTCAGAGAAGTTGTCATTTGCCTAAAGCCACATGGCCAGTGATGGACCCAGGATTCAAACACAGATGGACTGTACATATAAAAGCTGTAGACATAGTTTGTGCAGCTTATGATGAAAGATAGCTTGTCTCTTAGTGAATTAACCAGTCTGAAGTCTTCCCAGAGTTAGCACCAGGGGCCATCCAGAAATGTTCTTGATAGTAGGATGCTGACAGTAGAGTAAATAAGGTGGTGAATTCACATTGCAGACAACTAAACATGTAGACAGTCATTTGGGCCCTTACTCTTTCTCTCCTTTTTCTGAATTCTTTTCCATCTTAAAATAATGGAGGTTGATTTTATGGGGTTTTGAATTTCCTTTTCTCTTGAATAAATTTGCGTTAACTTAAAATATCCAGATTCCAGTGTTCCCTTCAAAGAAACCTTGCAAGGCTCATCAACATTACTTTGATTCCTTAGAATATTTTTGAATCGTTGTTTTAGAACTTCCTCTAGCATTTACATGTAGTGTTTTGAATTTTTGTAGTATTGGAAAGTCATAAAATGGATTTTCAGAAATGGAAGAAACCTTCAATCATATCCAGTTCTTCTAAAGTAACAGAATTAAGACCCACAGAGATTGAAACTGTTGCTCAAGGTCATATAGTTTGTTGTTGGCTGAACACTGACTTTTGATCTCAGTCTTATCTCTCTGGAAATACACAGGGAAAAACAATGGGTTAAGAACAAAGTCCTGGGTATACATCAGCATGGTCATCCCCTGTGACTCAGTAATCCCAATTCAGGGAATTTATCCTAAGAAAATATTTCAAAAGGAGAAAACAGCTCTGTATCTAAAGATTCTTAGAGGAGGATTATTTATTGCACAGAAAACTGGAAACAACCTGAGTGTCTAATAATGTAGGTGTGGTTAAGTGCATTAATCTATATCAACTCAATGGAATATTTAGTAGTAATTAAGATAATTTTTGCAACACGGAAAACATACTTGCATTGTTAGGTGAAAAACTGGGGTGTAACATTTAACATGCACAGTAATTAACACATGGTTTTTAGCACATGGGGGAAAGTAAAGAAAATTAATTAATTTATATAATTGGTTGGTAGAATGTTGGTTTAATTTTTTTCTTAATATAAGGTTGTTTCCCTTCCCTTCAAAGTAGAGATCTTTTTATTTTTTTTTTTATCTTGGTAGGTACAGCTATAAGAAAGGAAAATTTTTCATAATTTCATCTTAATATTGATCACAGCAATGATTTGTGATATATGATTCCAAATGGTTTTCCTGAGTACATATACATGTATATGTATGAATGTGTGTATGTGTAGAGAGAGAAAAATCACACCATGCATACTATTATATTTAAATTTAAAGAAAATTCTGTATAGGAACTTACCATAATTCTTTTTTAGTTTTTGGGTTTTTTTTTTTTTTAATCATGAGACAGAGTCTTGCTCTGTCTTCTGGGCTAGAGTTGAGTGGTGTCATCCTAGCTCACTGCAACCTCAGACTCCTGAGCTCAAGCGATCCTCCTGCTTCAGCCGGGGACTGAATAGCTGGGACTACAGGTGCATGCCACCATGCCTGGATGATTTTTCTGTTTTTTGTAGAGATGGTCTCATTCATGCTCAGGCTGGTCTCAAGCGATCCTCCCACCTTGGCTTCCCAAAGTGCTAGGATTACAGACATGAGCCACTGCGCCTGGCCTGAACTTACCCTAATTCTATTTAACTTTTTATTTTGAAAGAAAATATCTTTGTTGCTTCTGATTATAAAAATAATTCACTCATTATAAAAAATTAAAATAAAGGTAAAATAGAGATCATCACTGTTTTGGATGCCTTCCAGACATCTCTCTGTGCACACCTACATATGCAGTGTTTAATAAATAAGATCATATCATACATGCTGCTTTATAGTTTGCCTTTTTCACAAACTACATCCTGGACAGATTTCCATGTCAATAAACATAGATATATTATTTATAATAACTGCATTGTAACCTGTTGTCTGCATTTTTAGATAGAATCCAGTTTCTCACTGTTAAAAAAAAATGCTGTAGTGGCCGGGCGCCGTGGCTCACGCCTGTAATCCTAGCTCTCTGGGAGGCTGAGGCGGGCGGATCGTTCTGAGCTCAGGAGTTTGAGACCAGCCTGAGCAAGAGCGAGACCCCGTCTCTACCAACAATAGAAAGAAACTAATTGGACAGCTAAAAATATATATATAGAAAAAATTAGCCGGGCATGGTGGCGCATGCCTGTAGTCCCAGCTACTCGGGAGGCTGAGACAGTAGGATTGCTTGAGCCCAGGAGTTTGAGGTTGCTGTGAGCTATGCTGATGCCACAGCACTCGCCCCAGGCAAGAGAGTGAGACTCTGTCTCAAAAAAAAAAAAAAAAAAAATGCTGTAGTAAATATCCTCATTACGTGCAGATTGCTCATGGGAATGATAAATTTCTGGAACTGAAATTGCTGGCACAAAGGTATGGGTATGCACACCTTTACCTGATGATATATACTGCCAAACTGCCCCCTAGGAAAGGCTATGTAAATGGCATGTCATTGTCTTCCTGAGTCTGTTCCTAATGCAGGCCATATGTTCAGTAAAATATCAAGAAATATCAGTTGGTGGTTGTGGCCTGCCCAGGTTCTACTTTATCATGTATTCTTATCACCTTTTCAGGGAGACTTGCAGCTCCTCTGCTGAAACGTTTAAGCCTCTCCACATCCAAATTGAACAGCCTGGCCATCGGTCTGAGGCAGATCGCATCCTCCTCACAGGACAGCGTGGGGCGTGTTTTGCGCCGGACTCGAATTGCCAAAAACCTGGAACTAGAACAAGTGACTGTCCCAATCGGAGTTCTGCTGGTGATCTTTGAATCTCGCCCTGACTGTCTGCCCCAGGTGTGTGACTAAATGCCCTGCCATGTGGGGCAGGGGCGGGGGGAATGGTGTCAGGGATTGGAGGAAAAGTATATTTTCAGGACTGGAGATGTCTCCCAAAGATAATTTTGTGTGTGCATGCGTCTTATCTTTTTTTCCCCCCCAAAAAATAATTTTTAGACTTTATTCTCAGGTTGTTCTTAAAGTAATTCATGTTCTTGATTCTTCCAGTAATCCTAAAGTATGTATTCATATGTCCATTTTACAGTTGAAAAAGCTGAACCTTACAGAAGCTAATATTCCTGTCATACTTGCAAGGTATCGCTGGGACTGGAGCCCAGTCAACCTATCATTCCACAACGTGGCAGCAAATTTTCAGATATCTAAGCTCATGGTTCACTTTGTTCTCCTGCCACAAGTCCCTGCTAGCCTACTGCAGGTCGTTTATCTAATAGGTGGCTTTGCCCATGTAAAAAGGACTTTCAGTAGTTAATGGAAACTAGAATGACAACCCTCTCTAAGGAAGTTGCCATATCACAGGCTGCTGTTGAGAAACCATATGTTAAAGGTCTTGCCAAGCAGCCATGCTGGCAAGTCACAAGGGAGTGTTAGACGGTGGCCTCACTTTGTTGTCCTAAACTCTCTCCCAGAATTCTGGGACCATTTCCCCACCAGACTGTCCTATATGATGATACCAACTCTTTCTTCACACTATCCCCAAAAGTCTCAAAGGGAAATTCTATTTTAAAGCAAAAATCTAGCACCTCTTTTACTATAGGTGACCATGGAAGTCTGAAATGCTTTGGGGGAGTACTCCCTGACATGACCTAAAACTGGCCCATTCACCAAGGGACTCCCATACCAACAGGGCCTGTCCTTAGTCCCTGGATGATGCTGGCACACCACCCATCTGGCCACATACCTGTCTTGCAGAAATGCCCCAGTGATGGCTGCAAAATTCACCTCTGCTAGTACAAGTGGGTCCTAAGTCTCTCTGTGTCCAGGAAGTTCCTTGCTACCTCTTATCCATACCAGCGGTTACCTCACAAGGAGTAAGGTTTCCTCTTTAGCCAACCACAGCTGAGGCTCCTCACCTGGACTTTTAACCCTGGATGGCTTCACAGAATCCATGAGTGCTAAAAATTGTTTGCAGAATTCTGTGTGTTTGTGCACTTATCTGGAGAAAGTTTACATAACTTTTTCAAGAGGTCCATGAACAACAAAAACAAACACAAAAGGATAAAGAACCCCTAATTGAGAGATTAACATGGTCAGGCAAGGTTTTTTAGTAAAGTTTCTTTCCCTGTGTTACAAAAACAGGAACGTTTTCATTCATCCCAAGAGCAGTCAGAAAATTAAGCTTTAGGCTTAGAATGAACAGGTCAGTATCACTCACTCTTGCTGTAACAGGGTAACTAACCCTCCTCCTGGGTGGCCTACCTTTTCCTCCCCACACAAGTGTATGGGAAAGAGACTCTATCCCTAGCAGTCTCTGCCCTAGCGGTCCAGGGCCTGGTGGGAGCTCTAGTCTTCTCCATGTTCTTAGTACCAGGCATTTAGAGCTCTTAGACGAATTCTAGGGCTGGAGTAGGATGTGACCAGAGGTACCACCCAGCCTCAGTCTGCGTCAGGTAGAGCAAGCACTTCTATAGGGGCACCTGAGTATCCTGTTCTTCTGAGTGGCCCAAGTGGGGAGGGGGCCTATGTAGCCCTGGCCACTTAACTCAGGTTACTTTGCTAATGGAGCTAAGGAAACCACATAGTTTATATCTTAAGACCCAGGTGTTTCACTCTGGAATCACATGACCTCAGTATGGCTCCCAGCTCTGCCATTTATAAGCTATATGACCTTGAGGAACCACCAACTTTCCTGGGCTTCCAAGTCCTTATTTGTAAAGTAGGGGATAAAACAGGCACTTAATTCACTGGAATGTTTTGAAGACAAGACAACAAAGGCCTTATAACATGGTGAACACAGTGCTTAGCACAGAAAGAGTACTCAGTGAATGCTAACATTACAGTCTCTGTTACTGTTTTTCCCCTTTGATCCACTGCTCTCCCTTTGATCTGCAGGTGGCAGCCTTGGCTATTGCAAGTGGTAATGGCTTGTTACTCAAAGGAGGGAAGGAGGCCGCACACAGCAACCGGATTCTTCACCTCCTGACCCAGGAGGCCCTCTCAATCCATGGCGTCAAGGAGGCTGTTCAGCTGGTAGGTCCCTGGGAATGAGCCAAGTCAGGCCCAGAGGGGCGAGCTCAGGTGTTCGGGAATTTGAAGCAAGGCTTAGGCCACATGGGGCCAAGTCACTTGTACAGGCAGGCTTGACTGGAATGGCAGCAGGTCTGTGAGCCTGCCAACATTAGGCCATTCGGCAGTGCCAGATGGCCTTCAGTGGCTTAGGAAGCCCAATTCCATACTGCTGTGTCCTGGCAGTACAGATTGATAAGAATGTCAGCTAGACCTTCATTTTTTGGGTCACAGGGCAGCAAGAGTACCAGACCTAGAGTGTGAGGCCTGAGTTCTTCCCATTGCAGAGTGATCTGAGGTAAGTCAGATGAGACGCTTTTTGAAAGTTTGTCATGAACTATCATGCAGTGTGTAAGTATGAGGTCATGCTGTTATCACTATTACTATTATGGTCATTATTTTAACTGACCATTGTCTCACTCTCCTCAACTGTCCAATGAAGTTTGATAGTAATAGCTACAACTTACTGAGCACCTGCTGCGTGCAAGGCACTTTTTATCCATTATCTCATTTAGTCCTCACAGCAACCCATGAAGAAAATACCATTAACTTTTAAGCCCACTTTCTAGATTGGAAAAAAATTATTAGGCCCATTTTCTAGACCCAGAGGCAAAGTAATTCACCCAGAGTCACATAGTCTGTGGTAGAGTTTAGATTTGGACCTAGGCTGACTCCAGATCTTTCTTGTTCCATTGAGGCCCACTCACTCCAACATTCCAAGATTCTGTAGGCTTCTGGGGAATGTCTACAAACCTCCAGCATTATGTGCTCAGTGACCAGAATCTGGGTTTTTTCTTATGGCAGTATAGTGTGTGGAAAGAGAAAAGATTTTAGGGATTCATATCCTAGCTCTACTGCCTCCTAGCTTGGACAGCTTCCCTCCCTCCCTCCCTCCCTCCCTGTTGATGTATAACATACATACAGTAAAGTACACACATCCGATGTGAACAACTCTGTGACTTCATCCATATACACACACCCATCTGTAACCACCTGCCATATCAAGGCATAGAACATTCCCAACATCCCAGGAGGCTCCCTTGTGCCCTTCCCAATCAGTATGCCACACCCCCACCAGAAAGTAACCACTTTTTTTTACTTCTGTCACATTTAATTAGTTTTGCCTATTCTTAAACACCATAAAAGTAGAATCATACAAAATGCACTTTTATGTTGTATGTCATTTGTTCCTCATTATGGCCATGACATTCATTCACATTGTTGCATCTAGCAATAGTTCTCTCCTTTTTATTGCTGTGTAGTATTCCATTTACATGCATATACTACAGTTTATCCTTTCTTCTGTTGATGAATATCTAAGTTGTTTCCAGTTTTGGGCTATGGGGAATAAAGTTGCTATGAACATTCTGGTACATGTACATTTGTATTTGTTATAAAAGTAATATGACCACATGGAGGAAAATTAAAAATCAAGAAGAGGAAACAAAATACCCATAATCTTAGTGTCCTAACCCAAGCACTTTAGTCAGTCCAGTCTGCATCCCAGAGTAGAGGTTGTCAGTGGAAGTCATGGAGAACTGTGACTCCCTACTGTGACCCAGCATTTCCTCGAGGCTGTGATTAGAGAACCAGCAGAGCGGCCACTTCCCATTGTCACCCTCATCGCCTAGCATGATCTGTACTGCCTTCCACCTCAATAGGTAGCTCTTCGTAGCTCTCTGGCATGTGGTAGCTTATCTGCCCTGCGTTACGGCTAGCTGTGTCCTAGTGCTGCCCTCTCTGCTAGACTCTGGGCTCTTTGAGGGCAGGGAGCATGTCCTGTATGTTTTGTAACACAGAGCACATCACTGAATGTGCAGGATTTCATGAGCATTTGCTGGAAGACTTTTTGATTCTTGTCATCAGAAACTTAGTCTTGTTTTTAGAATAAGTGCCTGATTTAGTTCTTAGGGGGTGCAGACATTTATCTATAAAAGGGAACCTGCTATTCCTGTATTTTGTGTGGTCAGAAGATGTCATCTTTATCTTTTTATTCTCTCCCTCTTCAGGTGAATACCAGGGAGGAAGTTGAAGATCTTTGCCGCCTAGACAAAATGATAGATCTGATTATTCCACGCGGCTCTTCCCAGCTAGTCAGAGACATCCAGAAAGCTGCGAAGGGGATTCCAGTGATGGGGCATAGTGAAGGGATCTGCCACATGTATTTGGATTCAGAGGCCAGCGTGGATAAGGTCACCAGGCTAGGTGAGCTGGACGGGATCTCTTGTTTCATGAGGATGAAATAGATGTCAAATCCTCTGTGGCTCTGGATCATGTTAATAGAAACATGCTTTGTTGTTCTTTCAGTCAGAGACTCTAAGTGTGAATATCCAGCTGCCTGTAATGCTTTGGAGACTTTGTTAATCCACCGGGATCTGCTGAGAACACCATTATTTGACCAGATCATTGACATGCTCAGAGTGGAACAGGTAAGGCAGATCTGCAGGGCCAGCATGTCACTTCCTGTCTTCCACTTTGAGATTTAGGAGCCTGTGGGATTAAACAGGAGCAGCTACCATACCATATCAGGCAATTTAGGAAACAATATTTTTGAGCATCTCCTATGTACAAAGTTCTGTGCTAAGTGCAGAGGTGAGTAAAACACAACCCCTGCCCTCCGATAGTCTAATAGGTGGGCCAAACCGGTATACAGGTAGCTTTATTACAAAGTGGAATGTGTTATGTACTAAAGAGGGTTCAAAGGTGAGACAGACCACATGGCAGCATGCTGAATGGACTATTTCAGGTAACCTTTTATTCACATGGCAAAGTTTAAAGTTTATGTTTCCAAATACACATTCCTTTTTGGATTTGATTTGAAAAGATTGTGCAGAAATGTTCTTAAACCAAAAATGTATATGCATTCGCTCCCTCCCTTCAAATTTCATCAGTTACCAGTATTAACATACTTAATAGGGTGATATTTGGGAGTCAACGATTTGTCTAATGTCTCCTCTGGATTATGTTCTTATTGTGTCATTAAGGTTGTAAACTAACCAAAACCAGGAAATTTCAAATATAAATTTATGCTCTGTGTTAAATGCATGACTGTAAGGAAGTAGATACTCTCAAGGCAGAAATGGACAACCTGTTAAACTTTCTGCATGGATGCGTTTTAAGCTTTAATGTCTGATGTCATGGTGCTCTTTCCGAATTGTATAAGCCAGCACAGCAGTAGAAAACGTGCCTGCTGGCCTTGGTTGCTTTCACCCTGAGCATGTCTCTTCCCTTCCATCCTTTTTCTGGAAATGAAGGTTCCAATCAGCTTAAAAATGTGGCATGGTCCCAGGGAGAACCTGAAGGAATTGTTTTTGAAAATGAAAACACACCCCACGAATTAAAAGGGAAGTAGATCGCATGATCTTTCATCATTGGCACCTTCCTTTACATAAGTGGCCTATTGATCAAGCACCTAGGTTGGCCAGGCATCACTGTGAACTGGACTGGACAGGAAGAAAGCTCTCCTGTAGCCAGGACTAAACCCCTCAGTCCTAAGTTGTACAAACAGTGATATCTCAGTTAGCAGAATGAGGATGGCCTTGAAATTCCTCACGTTAAAATGAGTCAATATGTATACTTCATACAGCACTTTTGTGTAGCAGAAAGTAAACCCAGCAGGGTAACTCGCACAGTATGGGGTTCTGGTTCCCAAGGAACATGGTTGGGCCTAGTCCTGAAGGAAGCAGGGTGCCAGATAGGAAACGGTGGCAGGGCCTCGGGAGCAGTGAGGACAAAACAGATATCACTTGTTGAAACCTGAGTCAAGGCAAAAGCTTAGTCCCAAAGAACCAAGGCATGAGCCCTGTCTTGGGGAGGTCTTAGAGCCTAGGTGAGATCCAGCCTGGTGACCAGGGCCATCAGTCACCAGCCTCAGGATCTTTACATTCCTCCAACCAGGAACAGGATTAGTGCCAGAGCCTGGGGCTGAGTTGTACCGAGAGGGGGACCAGACTGACACAGTCAGAAATCCAACAAGTAACCCCAGTTTGAGGTGCTGAAAGAACCTGACCAAGTACTACTTAGCTCTAAAGCAAACCTGGTACTTCTGCAGGGTGCAGGAAATAGAAATATATGTGTGGGACCTCCCTTTTTCCATGTGAGTCTAGTGCCTAGGTCCCATATGCAGGGAATGGGATTTTTATAGTCAGGTGTTTTAGCAAAATGCCCAAAGTCAAGGGCTTAGGTTGCTAGCCCATTAAATGCCTTGCACAGGCTTAACGTTCAAAGGCTTCCTGTCTAAATCCCTGCTCCAGCTTTCTCCAAGGCCCATTGCTGGCAGTTGGCCAGTTAGCATTTCCCAAAGCAGAGCATCCTGGACGACGGAAGGCTGGGACTAGTTCAGTTATCCAGGCCACAGGAGCTGCTTTGAGCTGTGGTTTTGCAGGGTCGTGGTGCATCATGCAGGCTCATCTTGCTGTTCGATCCTAGAGCTTGATTATTTTGGTTCCAGGTAAAAATTCATGCGGGCCCCAAGTTTGCCTCATATTTGACCTTCAGCCCCTCTGAAGTGAAGTCGCTCCGAACTGAGTATGGGGACCTGGAATTGTGCATTGAAGTGGTGGACAATGTCCAGGAGGCCATCGACCACATCCACAAGTACGGCAGCTCCCACACAGATGTCATCGTCACAGAGAATGGTCAGTGTCCAGGTGCTTCAAGCACATAGTATCTGCCTTTTCTGCTTTGATCTCCAAGGTGGTCCTGCTCCTCTCAGCCCCTCTTGGCCTGCAGGAAAACAAGAATTTAATAGCCTAATGCTAATGCCTTTGGTGGTTTGCTGAGTGCTTTTACATCTCTTACCTGATTATATTGTCACAGCAGCCCTGCCAGGGAAGGCAGGGCAGAGATGATTAGCTCTGCTTTAAAGATGGCTTACCCTGAGTCAGAGGCATTATCATTTAATCCATGCAACAATGCTTACCCAGTAGTTATAAACCCATTTTACAGCTGAGGAAACCAAGACCCAGGAAGTTAAGGCAGAACCAGCTCTGTACATTGATTCATTCACTCTGCAAATACGTATTGAGGGACACTCCAGGGGTTGGGCATCAGAGGCCTGATGGTGAAGGAAGCCAGTAGGGCCCCCTTGAGGAATTTGCAGTCAATTTATCAGGCATCATAACACCACCAGCTAACACGTAACGATAGCTAGCGTTTACTGAGTGCTAGGCACTGGGACGAGTACTCCACGGGTACCAACTCATTTCATCCTCTTCACAGCCCCGTGAGCTAGGTAATGTTGTCAGTCCCCTTTGACTGGGACTGCAGGCGGAGAAAGGTTTAGACACCTGCCCCAGGTCACACAGCTAGTGGGTGTGGAACTGGGGTTCAGACGTAGGCAGTCTGGTTCTGGAGCCTGTAAATAGGACGTGTAGTCAGGCCATCGCAGCACCAAGACACATCTGCACGAGAGATCCAGATCCCGCCCCAGTCTTTCCACGATATTGGGACTGATGAGGCTGGCTTGCCTTCTTCCCCTCCAGATTTTTCACAAATCTGCACATTTAACATGTGAGAATATGTGGGGAGGCTCTCTGAGGGCCCAGTCCCTGCCCAGATCTGTCACCAGTGAGCGGCTGAAAGAGGGATGTTCTCTGTGGGTCATCCTAATTCGATTTATCTTTCTTTACGCTGAAGAGAAAACAGCAGAGTTCTTCCTCCAACACGTAGACAGTGCCTGTGTGTTCTGGAATGCCAGCACTCGCTTCTCTGATGGCTACCGCTTCGGACTGGGTAAGAAAGACCGGTCAGGGAGAAAGTAGTCACTTGTGTCTCGCCTGTAGTCCAAGGCCATGGTGAGGTGGAGGAGACACCTCCCCTTTACTGTCACATGCTTGACCAAGACAATAGAGACAGACTTGTGGCAAGATAGGATTATCAGAGAGAATAATACTTACACCTTATGAGTTGGTGGAGGTCCTGTGTTCTAGGCGTTTCATGTGTTAAGAAGGTAGGTACTTGTGTTTCCTTTTTCATAGATGGAGAAACAGATTCAGAGAAGTGAAGTAACCTGCCCAGATTCACGCAGTTGGTGTTTAGACCCACACTGGTGCGAGTCCAGAGCCCAGGTGGTTCCCACTGCAATATGGGCAGACCACACTCCATCTTTGTGCACAAGCTATGACAGGTGTACACGCCACGGTCCCGCGAAAGCATTGCTATTGCAGACTTATTTCTTCAGAGTAGCGCAGCTAGCTTGCCCTCAGAGATAAGCATCCCTCACAAGGATAGTACAAAAATAGGTGTTAGTTACCTGCACTGGGCCTAAGTACCAGCATCAAAAACAAATAGGGAAGCCCCGAGCTTCAAGGTTAACTTCTAAAGCAGACTTCAAAATAAAAGGCACCAGAAAGACACTCCTCTACCTCCTTCCATTAGTTAATAATCTCTAGCCCTTGGCCAGGCGCGGTGGCTCACGCCTGTAATCCTAGCTCTCTGGGAGGCCGAGGCGGGCGGATTGTTTGAGCTCAGGAGTTCGAAACCAGCCTGAGCAAGAGCGAGACCCCGTCTCTACTAAAAATAGAAAGAAATTAATCGGACAACTAAAAATATATAGAAAAAAAAACTAGCCAAGCATGGTGGCGCATGCCTGTAGTCCCAGCTACTCGGGAGGCTGAGGCAGGAGGATTGCTTGAGCCCAGGAGTGTGAGGTTGCTGTGAGCTAGGATGACACCATGGCACTCAAGCTCAGGCAACACAGCGAGACTCTGTCTCAAAAAAAAATAAAAAAAAGAAAAATCTCTAGCCCCCTGTGGCATTGGGGTTATTTGGACAGTCTCTGGTTTTCTGGGGTACCATTATACAAACCTTCAGTAAGACATTTATGACACATTTTCTGAATATTTGAGAATCATTTCAACCACTTAAAATTTTAATCCCCCTGAACTTTCTGAATAGATGATCTTCCTGGAGAAATAGCTCTCAGTGAATTGTTAAAGGTTATTAAAGGGAATTTACTCAGTTATTTAATCATTAGACTCTTTATTTTTAGCTCCCTGTTTCTGTTACGTTGGGGTTTTGACTTAGTTATCACATCACTTGCACTGATGTGTGTATTCCAAGTTCTTGAAGAAGAAAGGGCAGAATACATTGAAGGGCCGAGGTGCCCGTCATTTAAGTGAAAATCCAGGATAGGGGAAGAGCAAGGACTACTCCGTTGTCTTTCCAGCACCAGCTCAGAGCAGAAGCCCAAACTCTGGTTGAGCGAAATTCCTGTGAAATGTATTAATGACAGTGACAGTTCTTTACTGATCACTTCCTACATTCCTGTCACTGTGCTAAGTGTATCACATGCATTGTCTCACTTAGTTCTACAAAATGGATCCTTTTATTTTCCTTGTTTTCCAAATGAAAAACCTGAAGCTTGAGAGATGAAGTTAGGTAACGCGTGCAAAGTCATACGGTCTCTGCTCTTGAACCAGAATCTGAATCCCGGTGGTCTCACTTTCCTTGCCAGCCACTAGCCCAGGCACATCCCCCCGGTCTCTTCTCTCCGCCTGCTCCTCCCCAGACAGCTCCTCCTCACTGTTCAGGTTCCAACCACAAGGCACCTCCTTAGGGAGGCTTTCGCTGACCACCCTGCCCAGTGTGTCCCCGGCTCCACCATGCAGTCTGTCATAGCACCCTTCGCTACACTCAGGCACCACATGAGATCATTTACTCACCTGTCTTCTGACTGCCTTGCTTACTAGAATATCAGCTCCATGAACACAGGACCTTGTATCTATTACTCACCATTTTATCCCCAGGGCCCAGTACAGTGCCTGGTACACAGTACCAGGGGAAAACCCCTGATGTCCCCTGGGACTGAGCCAGGAGCAAGAGGGAGGGGAATTGAACAATAACCCTCTCATGTATTCCGTAACTGATGAATGCCCGTGTGGTAAGACTTCTGGGAGATACTGAGAACATGTCCTTACCTTGTAGGATTTAAGAAGTATTTGGGGAGATGAAACTGTCATACTAACATTGTTGTACACCTCAAAACATGCCCAAATGTCAAAATATGGTCTACATTTCGGATGCTAAACTGATATCAGAGACAACACTCGTAGCATTGCCAGAATGCATTGGGGATAAAATACAGAAGGATTGGATTTCGTTAGAAGGGGACGTGTCCTCATTTGTCGTCATTGGAGAACATGCTTGCTGGGTCTCAGGCCAGCCCGGGGAGGATGGGGCAGGAGTGGGCAGGGGGAGAGGGCACCGAGTGAGCGGAATGCAGCAGCATGGGTCCGGGGCGTGGGCAGGAAGTGGAGGAGAGGCTGGGAAGAGCCACATCTTTGTCCATGCTTTTTCACAGGCGCTGAAGTGGGAATCAGTACCTCGCGAATCCATGCCCGGGGACCGGTAGGACTTGAGGGACTACTTACTACTAAGTGGCTGCTCCGAGGGCAGGACCACGTGGTCTCGGATTTCTCAGAGCATGGAAGCCTAAAATATCTTCACGAGAACCTCCCTATTCCTCAGAGAAACATCAACTGAAAAGAACCAGGAAAACCCAGGACGGTCCCAGAAGGTCTTCATAGTTAAACTTGTCTTGGAAGAATCTCAGGGGAGAAGCCAGATCTTGTCTCCCAGTTCCTGGAAGGGGCTGCCTGTTGGAAAGTGCACCTAGATGCTTCTGGGCTCAATTTGGCAATGTCAGTCTTGGCTAATACGTGTACCCCAGCTCACCTTTTCTTTTTTTAAGTAAGAAAATAATGACTCCCGATAGGGACTTCTCTTCACCCAGTCCAGTTCTCTGCAGTGATAAGAAGGTGCAGTTCTCCCCCCATAAAAGGCAAGGAAACATCATGGCTGCTTTTTATCGCCTCAGTGAGGTAAAGGCTCCCTTGGCGTTTGGGTGGCGCTAGAGCCAGCCATCCTTAATAAGCGTTCTCACATTTCATGTCGTTTCATCTCGTTTCTTTCACACATAGTCACACACATCTTCAGAAAGGAAAGATTTGGAATTTTGGAAGAGGGACAGCTTTTGTTTTTAGCTTTCTCATCAGAAACAGTCTCAACAATGGACTGAATCATTTCCACCGGGACCATTTGTATTTATTTGTGGGGTAAATAAATAAGCATCCCAGACGCTTGCAGCTTCTCCCCGTCCAGGAGAGGCTGCCTCCCTGCCATGCGGCTGGAACCTGAGCTGCGGGCGGGAGGTACGAGTTTCCCGATGTTCCCCGCCGGGCAGGAGGAACATCTCCAGCCATCATGCTTGAAATTTTTATATGAATTACTTTGTCATCCTATCCTTTTCCTCCAAAACAAAAACTAGAGGATTATTTTAATACTTTGGATTCTCCCCCCCTTTTTGAGAAATAAAGTTCTTACGAAAAGCCTGTGTGCATGATTGAAGTTTTTTCCCTTATTTGTCATTACCCCCTTCTTTCCTCGCTCCCCCCTTGTGACCCTCTTGGCCCCGCTGTGGACATGGTCTGTCCTCTGGGAGTTGTCTGGGGAGACAACTGCCTCAGCGTGTTGGTGGAAGCAGCACAGGAAACCCCAGCAGGGGCACTCAGACTGGAAGAGGGGAGAGGACAGCAGGAGAGTAAGCCCAAGAGCTTTAAGACTGCAGCCATGGTGATGCTCGGAAGTGAGTGGACATGTGTGACGTGAGCAAGCTGCCATGTGTCGCGTCCCCACAGCATCTGCTCAGACGGTGCGGCCTCAGCTGACATCCCTGGTTCGCTTTGGATGCAGATAATTTCATCCTCCCAGCTCCTCCCTGCCAGTCCTGCTGCCTTGGGACCACCTGACGGCTCTGACCCCTCACGTCCCTCCCTCCATCTAGCTCCTGTCCTAGGGGGTCCCTGGTGCCCGACAGTCTGCAGTCGAAAGACTTCTTGTCTCGTGGGGGCCCTCCTAAAGAAATAAGCACTCGCTGTGGGCTGCTTATCCTCTGAGGATGTTTTATGAGCACAAGAATTACGGTGTCATGTGGAACATGTTCCCAGGCTGGCTCCAACCCCTACCTCTCATCCAGACCCTTACATGGTCTGGCAAGTTACCCTGCCTGCCCTGCCCTCTGAACAGAGAATTCTGGCATAGCTTGCCTGAAAAGGCAATAAACAAGGTCCTGCCTGAAACTATCACAAATACCGCAATCAGCTCCCAACCAGACAACAAATGCCCAGGAGTCTAAAATAGAAAGCGACCCAAGAGAGTGGGGGCCCTTGGGGGAGACTCCACTGAGAAGACAGGCCTGCACTGGGCCCTGAGAAAGACCACCACCATCAAACAATCCTAAGCTTCACTCTTACTAAGCTGGTCTGAATCGGTCCGTGGAGTAACTGCACACTGAGTTGAGCTGCGTGCCACAGAAAATCCAAACAATTGGGTTTGAACATGATAGTTCATTTTTCTCTCATGGAAAAAGAGGTCTGGAGGCAGCCCAGGGCTGGGGTAGTACCTCCACGATGGCATAGGTGTGTGGGCTGCTTTCGGTCTGCTCTTCCGTCCTAGGGGGAGGTCCCCGTGCATGTGCCTGTGGCATTTCGAGCATCAGGACTGCATTCCAGGCAGCAGGAAGAACGAAGGATCACAGGCAAAAGAGTAGGTGCCCGCTGCCCCCCTTCTCAGGGACATTGCAGGACAGGCTCGTGGCCTCCCCTCAAGCGTCTGGGATTGCCCTGTCCAGTTCTCTTCAATGATGGAAGGTGATGGAAGGCCCCCACGTACAAGACAAGGAAAAATTGTAGCTGCTTTTTATCACGGCAGTGAGGGAAAGGCTCATTTATCTGGGCAATTGCAGCTCCAAGAAAGCAGGGGTCCTCTTGGTAAGGGAGAGGGGAACTTGCATGGGGGAAGAAGGTCACCCTCATTGATTCATGGAGCTGAGAGTACGGCCCAGTCACCTAAACACTGTGGCTGCCGCAGAATGAAGGAGGGAGGGGACAGAGGCCAGGGGGCAGCCCCAATGTCCACTGCACTGCCTCGCAGAGAGGACATCGGGGAGGTGCCCAGACACCCTGAAGGTGCGCAGTGCTATCTGCAGCCCAGTGCAGTGGAGGGAGCTCTGTCCTGGGACTCCAGAGTGTTTTTTCCACCTCTGCCACTGACTAGCCCTGTGACTTTGGGTAACTTATTTGAGCATTTGTGCCTCAGTTTCCCTATCCATAAAATGGGAGCTTGGATCACCTTTCCATTTAGGTGGGGATGGGAGAGGCTTTCCATCACTAAGTTGCATATCAGCTGAACAAGGTATTTTTCCTGTCTGACATGCACAGCTGCCCAAGACTTTGGTGGGCACTTGAAAGCTATTAATAAGCCCAAAATCTCTCCCTCTCTCCCCTCCACACACACACACCCCTCTCCTAATTGCCAGCTTTGTGAGCCTCAGATTACTTCAAACTGTGGTCCAAGAATCATTGTAGCCGAATGACCAGAAGGGCTAGCTAAAACTGCAGATTCCCTCACCCACACCTGCCGAGCCAAAATCTCTGGGTGTAGGGCAAGGAATTGGAATGAACACGACCCTTGTGTGACTTACACCACCACTACTACTGCAAGTAACCTGAGAGTTTTGTTTTTCGCCCATAATGAGGAGTCCAGAAATAGGTAGTCCAAGGCTGGCAAGGCAGTTCTCTGCTGCCATTAGGAACCCGGATTCTTCCCAACTTTCAGCCCTGACATTCTTAACTGTGCAGTTTCCATCACACACAATGGCTGTCCCACCTCTGCACCTATGTTCCATCTATGTCCCAGGAAGGAAGAAGGGCAGGTGCAAGGGGCACGAGCACTTGAGTTTGCCCAACACACCACATTTAGGGAGCTTTCCTGGAAACCCCAACTGGTGACTTCCTCTTCATCAGGAGGAAATGTTTCATGTGGCCACATGGGCAACTCTAGCTGCAAGGGAGGCTGGGAAATAACAGCTTTATAGCTGGGCACATGCCTGGCCAAACAAAAATCAGGATCTTTGTAAGGAAAGGAAGAGGAGAAGATAGATACTGGGTAAGCTACTAGCAGTGTTTGCCACAGTTACCCCTAATGACTTTCTGAAGAGTGGGTTTTCTTGGAAGGCCCCTTTGTTCCTTGAGCTCATTGATGGGTTTTGAATGCAGGTTTTGAGGGGGAAAGCTGCCTGCTCTATAAGAGATGGAGAAAAGATAAAATTCTTGGGCAATTCTGGAGAGGAAAGAGTGAGTTGTAGACTTGCCCTAGGCAGAGGGCACAGACTGAGGATCAGTACGAAATTAGGCTAGAGGAAGCTAAATCACCAACGTGTAAGAAAAGCCATCTGTTTTTAAACTAATGGCTTGATAGGGGTTGTTATGGACTGAATGTTTGTGGCCCTCCACCCCCACCAACTTCATATTTTGAAGCCCTACTCCCCAGTGTCATGGTGTCTGGAGATGGTGCCTTTGGGAAGTAATTAGGGTCAGATGAGGTCATGAGGGTGGGACCCTTATGATGGGATTACTGCCTTTATAAGAAGAGACACCAGAGACCTTCCTACCCTCTCCCAGTCCCTCCCACCCCACCCTGAAGACCCCTTGTGAGGACACAGCAAGAAGACAAGACAGCCTTTTGCAAGCTGGGAAGTGGGGCCCTCACCAGGAACTGAATCAGCCAGCACTTTGATCTTGCGCCTCACAGCCACCAGACTGAGATATAAATTGCTGTTGTTCAAGCCACCCAGTCTATGGTATTTTGTTATGACAGCCCAAGCAGACTAAAATGGGGTAATTGTCTTGGAGGTGCTTGCATTTTAGAAAAAGAGCCCTGTTATTTCAAAGAATTAGCCAGTGACATAGTGGAAAGAGCATGCATTTGGGAGTCATGTAACCTGTACTGCCTTCTATAAATTGTGTGAACTTAGCAGAATTACTTTTACTGAAATGAGCCTCAATTTCCTTATCTGAAAAAAGAATAGACAAATAATACCTACCTAAAAGGTTCCTATCAGTGAAGAATCAGGTAGTGGACTGGACACCTAGCTCATGGAAGGAGCACCATCGGTGTTAGCCACAATTAGCCACATCTGTCTTTGTATTCCCCACCGAGCCGAGCCTGGAGGAATGCGTACAGATGCTCATGGAGTACCTGCTGAAATGGACTTGAGCAGACCTGTGGAAGGGGAGGGCACCTTCTCTGAGGTCCATGGACCATTAGAGACAGCAGTGTGAGGCTGGCAGTCTAAAATGATCATGTTTTCCCTGATCCGAACTTATCTCTAAACAACCAAGGAGTGTCATTGTTCTCACCTAGTTATGAAAGTGCCCTGTGGAGTCTCTTGCAGTGGAAGGTGGGTTAAATGTTACAATGTCTTCTCTACTCGTGCTTCTGGCAAAAACCGGTGAATAGCCTCATAACCACTCTTAAGGCATCTCATTTAAGTGAGCAGAATTCTGCTTTTAGTGAGAATGACATTTAAAGCTTCATTCAGTATTCAGCAGGCACCTACTATATGCCAGGTACTGGGAATAAGAGACATTCCCCACTGCCCGATGTTTCAAATCTTAACCTGTCTGAGAATTGCTGCTCTAAGCTCAGATAATTCTTTTCCTTAACTCCCAGGCCTCACCGCCTATTTTACTCTCATTGCTACGAGAAACCCTCTGGCCAATAGGAAGGCACCAAAGTAGACAGATGTGCTCCCATGCTGGAAGGGAGGAGGGTTCACCATAGTCTAAGGAAAGCGACTCGCTCTTTATTCCATCTGGCCCCAGGATTCCTCCAACGCTAGAGGGCAGTCTGGCCCCATGGACCTAAGGAGGTCTGTCTGTCTTTCCTCAAGACCCAGTAAACTACCTCTTCCCCATCCTCAGACTGATCTGGAAACGAAGTGCTAGCATGTAAAATAACTTTTACTCACTTACCTGGAAGGTAAGAACACAGCTTTTTGGTTATGAGACAGAATAGGGTTTGGACCTTGATTCTAAGAGCTGCTAGCTGTTTGACCTGGGGAAAGTGTCTTAACTTCTCTGAACTTTGGTAATGCTTATTCATAAATGGGTTTTGTGAGATGAATTGTAAAGCACTCAGCACACTATCCAGTATATGGTAAACTTTCAATAACTGCTAGCTGTTACTATTTATGATTCTGAGAAGTGGCTTTCTCTTAGTTCTGAACATTGCTGTTTTATTTAAAATCCAAGCATCTCTTCCTAGGAAATAAGGTAAGGACACTCTTAGGACATATCTACCATGTATCAGACACCATAGTCTGAGCCTTATGTATGATGCCACAACCATCTGAGTGAGGAATTTATTCTCCCTATTTTACAGGTACAAAAACTAAGGATCAGAAAGGTTGAGTAAATTGCCCAAGGACACACAGTAAGAAAGCCAT
>NW_012150175.1:2243756-2245352 GCF_000956105.1 Propithecus coquereli
CCCCTGGTTAATTTTTGAATTTGTTGTAGAGACGGGGTCTTGCTATGTTGTCCAGGTTGATCTTCAAGTCCTGACCTCAAGCAATCCTCCCACCTTGGCCTCCCAAAGTGCTGGGATTATAGGCGCAAGCTGTTGTGCCGGGTTCCCAGTTGGATTTTAATGTAAAATCCAACTGAATCCATTGTACCTTCCTTTTTTTTTTTTAAAGATGGGGTCTCACTATGTTGCCCAGGCTGGCCTCAAATTCCTGGGCTCAAGCGATCTTTCCGCCTCAGCCTCCTGAGTAGCTGGTACTACAGGCGATGCCACTGTGCCTGGCTACGGGGAATTATTTGAAAATAATTAGCCATTAAAAGTCTTGTTTTTGAAGAATGTTTATTAACATGGGGAAGAGGCCACTATAAAATATTGAATAGAAAAAAACTAGGCTATAAAACAGTATAATTAATATTTCCCAATTCTACATATTTGATTAGAAAAAGACTGGAAGAGGCCGGGTGTGGTGGCTCACGCCTGTAATCCTAGCCCTCTGGGAGGCCGAGGTGGGCAGATTGTTTGAGCTCAGGAGTTCGAAACCAGCCTGAGCAAGAGCGAGACCCTGTCTCTACTAAAAATAGAAAGAAATTAATCAGACAACTAAAAATATATAGAAAAAATTAGCCGGGCATGGTGGCGCATGCCTGTAATCCTAGCTACTCGGGAAGCTGAGGCAGAAGGATTGCTTGAGCCCAGGAGTGTGAGGTTGCTGTGAGCTAGGATGATGCCACGGCACTCTAGCCGGGGCAACAGAGTGAGACTCTGTCTCAAAAAAAAAAAAAAAAAAAAGAAAGCCATGGAGGAATCAAGATTCGAACCTAAGACAGCTGGGCTTCAAAGTGCTTTGCCACCACAGGGGGCTGTAGCAGCAGTGATTTCCCAGAAGCTTCTTGTACCTTAGCCCAAAGGCAAGATGCAAGGCTGAAGAAGGAGGTTGCCATAGCTACTAGCAAGACCCTTTTTCAAGTAATCAGATCCTCAGTCTGCTCCAGTTTTGCAAGAGGAGCTGCTTGTCTGGAAACTCTCCTCAACACCTGCCCCTGGAGGGAGCCGACTGTGCCTGAATTATTTAGAGAGTCTCTAGACACTTGATATAATGAGCAGGTGTGGATGCTTCTCTGACTTTCCCCAACATGCCTTTACTTACCCCTCTCCCATCCCCCTAGTTGCCTAGGAGGAAGAAGTAGGCATCCTCCTTCTTCTCATTGTGTATGCGTGTGCCTCCTCCTTCATACTCCATCCAAAATCTGCTGGTGAGAAGTGGACCATTTTCCTTGCAAATTTCAAAATCATGTTGATTTGAGTTGAAATTGGTGGTGTAAATAGGACCTTAACTAGTAATTAGATAAATTCTCTTTTTCTATTGATACACAGTTCCTTTTCCTCTATCCTACGTTTACAGAAGTCAAACCTAAAATCTGAGTTTGCATAAATGAAAAAAAACTTAACAAAAATATTCATACTATAGATTTCAATCATGAAAGGAAAAAAAACTATCCTTAGGAAAAAGACTGGAAGGAAATATGAATATAATAGTGGCAGTTGGCCTACAGTTCTTAG
>NW_012150175.1:2247187-2296397 GCF_000956105.1 Propithecus coquereli
TTCTGCTGGTTTCACCCCCTGCATTCACAGCCCTCCCAAGGTAAGAGGACTTCAGAAAGCTGTGAAGTGTTTCTGCTCCAGGTACTTCACTGAACCCTAGTTTTCCTTCTCCAACTTGCAATAAGGCTACATCTCTGACTGTGTTTCCAGATTCTGTTTCAATGCAGACAATTAGATGGTAAATAATTCAAGAGAACGGAAACTGGCAAAGTGGTGTGTGATGTCCAAATAGCTATCTTGTTTACTCTCTGGTGTAAACTTCAGGCTCATCTGCAACTCAGGGGCCCTAGGAGTAGGTGAAATGTGCAAACACAGGAATCTCCCCTGTTTCCATTCCCTGCCATCTTTTGGTATTGTGTGGGGTGGGAACAGAGTTTTCCACGTTGATCAAGTAAAACAGCATGGCTTGGACAGACAGATTCAGAGGACTTCTTAGGCATATCTGAAGTTCCTTCCATGGTGGGTTGGGTGAACAGAATCCAGAAGCATCAGTTTCTCCTTGGGGTGAGAATTCATGATTTAAAGCTGAGGTCTCAGAAAAATCACCATCCATCCTCTTTCTCTTTTCCTTCTGTGCGATGAGGGAGACACATTTCACCCCATCCTCCTAAACCTGCCCCATCATTAAAGAAGCAGTCTTAGTTAAGACTCTTGGAGTTACAGGTAACATAAACCACCTCCACCTTTCCTAAGAAGAAAAGGATAATGTAGTATATGGACACAGGGGTGTCCCAAAAAGCCCAAGGGCAAAGAAAATGGAGATGGCCCAGCCTCTCAAGAAACTGGAATGAGCTCAGGCAAAAAAGGGAAATGTGTGGCTCAGGAAACCAGAGCAGGAGAAGTGACTGGAATCATCTGCCATCCCCTGCATGCTCATTACGCCTCTCCTTTCTGCGTAAGGGCTTCATTTCCTCCTGCTAGAGACTGGCTTCTTCCATGAGCATGGGACATAGCCAGCGGAAACTTCCAAATTCATTTCCCCAGCTTTGCCACACCTCCCACCCACTGCAAATATGGAAAGGCTGTTGGTTCCAGTTTCAGTGCAAAAAGACTCTGATAGGTCTACGTGGGCCACCTGTGCTCACTGTAGGTGAGGCGTGGAGGAGGGGCCAGGGGGTTGATTCAGCCACATATGCCTGTATGACCTTACATGGTTAAATACTGAAATAATTTCTTAGGACTTCCTCCTCTTGATAGGACGTATATGTTGCAACAATTCAACGCTTCTGCTGAAACAACTGGAAAAAACTGGGTAGGTTACAAAAATTACATTTTTAAAGACATTGGAGAGTTGTGGCAGCAATGAGGACTGAGGAACTATAATTTTGGAGAGAAAAGAGGCTTTTCTAAATGAGCTGATCAACTCTGACCATTTTCTTCCCTGGGGGTATTTGCCAAATCTGGCCGCAGGCCAAGGATAGAGATTGGCCTAGGCATAAGGTCTCTATGGGGACAAAGAGAAACTGGTAGTGGTTTGGTTTTTTTCCTTTTTTATTTACCAGCTTGTTATAGGTAATGGTAGAGTTTTTGATGATCTATGTGATCTGGCAAAACATTAGAATCTAGAGGAGCTCTAAACACATGGCCAGTTTTCCCCATGGAACATTTGCTACTGGCATGGAGCAGGAGAGGGCTGGGCCAGAAGCGTCTAGCAGCAGGAGGAAATTTCCCACAGGCTTGCAGTGCGTAGGAAACAAAGTCCCGTTGGAGCGGAGAGGCCTGCAGCAAACATAAGTCTGGTGCTCCCCTCAATACGTTTGCCAAATTTTCAAACTGTGTGGGGCAAGAGACCAAAAAGCTAAGCTCAAGCTCCTGCGATCAGCACTGAATCTTCCACGGGTTTTCAGGGTTGAGAAGACAGACCTGCCAGGCTGTCAATCAAAAGCTTGAGCAGGCTCCATCCTAGGAACAGGGATGACCCAGGGGTAGACTGAGACTAACTAAAAGTACAATCCCGCTCCAACCCAGCTGAATCCCCGACTGCGTTGAGAAGATCAATCCCTCACCCCGTCTGCTAACAGAGGAAAAGGAAAATCATCGCTGGACAAAAGTAACGTCATCCGATGCCTGTATGGTTCCTTTACACAATTACAAAACATGCAAAGAGCAGGAAATGGAACTAATAAGAGAAAAAGCAGACAGTGGAAGCAGACCCACAAATGATTCTGATATTTGAGTTAGCAGACAAGGACTTTATAATAAATACTCTAATAAACATGGCAAAGAAAATAGAGGAAAAGAATGGATGAAAAAACATCATATCAAACCCAAGGTTGTTTATGAGGATTAGATTCAGCAAAATGACTTCTGTAAAGCACTTAACACAGTTCTGGTATAAAAGGTGCTCAGAAAATAAGTATTACTGGCCAGGCATGGTAGCTCATACCTTTAGCCCTAGTGCTGCGAGAGGCTGGGGACGAAGGATTGCTTGAGGCCAGAGTTTGAGGTTGTGGTGAGCTATGATGATGCCACTGCACTGTAGCCTGGGCAACAGAAATAGACCTTGCCTCAAAAAAAAAGTTTCATTATTATTATCATCACCATTTTTTCCTCATTATTTTTATTTCACCTTATTACCTCAGTCCTGGCGATAGATGGAGGATAATAAGTTTGAGATTTAAAGAAGCGATGACAGGCATGGGGGTGTCAGAAGGAAAGGGATGATTCCAGGTGCCTGGGCTCTTTGTCCAGAGCTAATTCTAACAATAATGTCAGTTCAGGGTTTCCATTTGTGTGTGTGTGTGGATGCAGCCAATAGAAACTGACTTAGGTTAGCTCAAACTAACAAACAAAAACTAATTTTTTTTAAGGATATTGAGTGTGTCACATAATTGAAGGAAGAGATAAACAATGAAGATTTAGGCAAGGAAGGAATTAGTTTCAGAAATTCTCAACTTTGGTCACTTCTCTATGTGGAGCTCTCAGATGAGAGAATTCGGGCGAGGTGTCTGTATCATGTTAATCAGCTATTGCCAAGGGGCAGGGGCATACAGATATGGCAATTGAGGAAGGTCACCCTTGGTTATCAGGACATTTCTGAGAGAAGGGAGAACCCAACACATGTCTTTCGCTCCTACCTGCTCTTCCAAAACTGCAGGTTTCCACCAACTTTCCATGAAAAGCAGCAGCCCCAAGCCAAATTCTAGGCATGCTCAGAATTCAATAATGCCAAAGATGGTCTGTTTTCCATAACAACTGTGAAAGAAGAGAAAAACCTGGGGCAAGAGACTAGCCTGGACTATGAAGTCGAAACAGATCCTCTCACTTAGGGCATCCAAACACTGACTTGGAATGCCCGAGCCAGAAGGACCAATGCTGCCCTGACATTTTTGCAAAAGTGCAAATATCGCCCCATGTGTCATACGTGTTAATGTTTAAAAACTAAAAATCAAGCTATGCCCACCTCTACCCCACATTCCCAACCAGGTTTTTCTCTCCCACAAAGCTCATCTCTTTGAGTCTTAGAAGCTAAAGGAGCCAGGGTCTCCCTGGGTCATTCCTGCCATCTGGACACCTGAGTTGCCATACCGTGGATGTGCTGGGGAGGGGCAAGACAGGAGCTGGACCCAGGCCCAGGACCCTGGGTGGTGACTGGACCACCCAATCTTGGCATGAGGACTGCCCCAGTCAAGCTCCCCCAGAGTTAGGGAGGGCAGATTTCTTTCCCCCATGCCTTACTTTCCCAACTCAAGATTTCCAGGCAGTTCTATATACCTCCCTGAACTACACCACCCAGCTGGGGAGCAGGGGGTGGGGAGGAGAGGATGGGCAGGAAAGTAGCTATAGGGAATCAGTTCTATCTAGACACACATTTGGGTTGGTTTGAGGTGACAACCTTAAACTGAAGCAGCCACCCTTTCCCTGATTTCCCAGGGCAGAGCTGTGATTGTGTCCCCCTACGCCCCACCCCAGCCTCACTCACTGACAGCCTCAGGCCTGAGGGGACCAGTTGGGGTCACACACTTACCCTGCCTCCTTGGCTCAACGAGCCACCTGCCTTTTAGAAATCTTTCCTATAAGGCCCCAAAAGAAGAGAAAACCTTTGTGTTTCAATGTGTTTGATATGTGGGCAAGGGGCCTCCTCTTCTCCTGCTCTGAGGGCAGCACTAAGAAGGACCTTAGAAATCATCTCAGAAGCTGAGTTCACAGAAAGTAGGAACCTATCAAATACCACTGGAGTTGGGTCAAAAGGGCTTAGGAGCAGAGTGAGAGGCCCCACAGTCCCATGGCTAATGTGGGATAATCAATAAAGATTATGACTTCATTGAACTCAAATTCATTAAATATATTGAAACCCATGAATTTGTAACGAAATTTTTTTTTTTGAGACACAGTCTTGTTCTGTCGCTTTGTTGGGCTAGAGTGCCGTGGCGTCAGCCTAGCCCACAGCAACTTCAAATTCCTGGGCTCTCAAGCAATCCTCCTGCCTCAGCCTCCCAAGTAGCTGGGACTACAGGCATGCGCCACCATGCCCGGCTAATTTTTTGTTCTATTTTTAGTTGCCTGGCTAATTTTTTTTCTATTTTTTAATAGAGAGGGGGTTTCTCTCTTGTTTAGGCTGGTCTTGAACTCCTGACCTTAGGTGATCCTCCCGCCTCAGCCTCCAAGAGTGCTAGGATTACAGCCATGAGCCACTGTGCCCAGCCTGTAATGAAATTTTTAAAAAACCACCCCTCATTTATCATCTTTGGAAGGATGCTAGGAATCAATCTATTATTTTAAAACTGGTAAATAAGGAAAAGAAACAGCATTTATTCTGCCTTTCCTTTTCCAACTGTGTGTCAGGATAACCAAATAGTTGATAAAGAGATGTTTTTCTTTATAGAAATATTCCAGCTAATAAATAAAAAAAGAAATAAAGGTAAGAAATGTTAGCATATCGACATTGTGCATATCAACGTTTTGCAGCTCTTAATGAAATAATGAATCTAGGCAATCATCATCAATGGCTGCTACAAGAAAGAAAGAAAGGAAGAGAGAAAGAGAGAAAGAGAGAGAAAGAAAGAAAAGAAAGAAAGAGGAGGAAGAATGAAGGAAAGAAGGAAGGAAAGAAGAAAGAAAAGAAAAAGAAGGAAGGAAGGAAGGAAGGAGGGGAGGAAGGAAGGAAGGAAGGAAGAAAGAAAGAAAAGAAAAAGAAGGAAGGAAGGAAGGAAGAAAACAGGGTACGATATGCCTCCTGATGGAAATACAAAAAGCTATCTATGAAGCATTCTTGCCAAAAAATAGAACCTGAACCTCATCGAGTCTTTTGCTATAACTACAGGTTTGTAGGAAACACAAGTGACCTGGTCTCTTCAACACATGAATCACAGTGGGTGAAGGGTGGGGTGGGAAAGACTCTAGATTAAATGAAACAATATACATATCACCCAGTTGCAATATTTAGATCCTAATTTAAGCAAATTATAATAACAAAAAAAAACCCTCATTATTTTTATGGCACAATCAGGGAAATTTGAATACTGAATTAAATGATATTTAAGGAAGTATTGCTAATTTTTAAGGTGTGATAATGATATTGTGGCTATATTTACAAAGTACTTATAGGGCGGCACATTGAAATGTTTTCGAGTGAAGTGATATGATGTCTGGGACTTGCTTCAAAATAATTTGTGGGAGGTTTAGGAGTCAGCTGATGGGACATAGAAAAGCTAGATTGGCCTTGAGGGATGATTCTTGGGGCTGGGCGATGGGTGCATGAGGGTTTGTTGTATGTGTTTTCTATGTTTGTGCGTGTTTGAAACTTGTCGAGACATCACAGCCCTATGTGCTAAGGAGGCACCGTGCTGGGTGTTAAGGACTCTGAGACGGTGCAGGCACCACCCCCGCTCTAGAGTGGCTTCACTCTGGCTCCCAAACTCTTATCACTGAGCACCTCTTTTATTTTTCTTTTTCCTTGTGAGCCCCACATTTGAAAGATTCTGATCACCTAATAAATGCATTTATTATGTAATCATTTTAAAGTACTATGTCTCTAGGGTATGTGCAAACATTTCTTCTTTTGTGGGGCCTTAAGGGAAAGCTGGAACCCCAAAGTGGCCCAACTTTTTAATTTTACAGAGATAGAAACTGAGGCCCTGTCAAGAAGACTGCCAACGTCACTGGGGGCAGAGGTGAGACTGGAGTCCAGTTCTTCCGGTGCTAAGTCCACTGCTTTTCCAGCACACCACCACTGGCTGAGCACAGAACATGTTCTGGAGCGTGTAGCCAATCTAGTTTACTGCACTAGAAACAGTCACTATATTACCCTGTCACCTCTTTTTAAGGCTGAGCTATGCCAATTTCTTCAACTTTTCTTCATAGATTTTATTTACTTGACACCTTCTGAGACTATTCCAAAGCTGTCTGACACATTACCAGTTTGTATAAATTTTCCCTTTATGACAGATTGCTGTGCACTTATTTTCTTCACCCCTCTGCAGTTGAGAGTGGAACTGAGTAAAGAAGTCAAGCACAGTCAACTCTGGGTTATCCGGGGGCGGGTTGGCCAATTTTCCATCAATCACGGTCAAAACAAAAGAAATGAAACCATATAATAGGAGCAGAATAGCAATCAGCGACTGCCACACTGGGTACCTTCGATGTTAGAATGTCCCTTCCTTTGACCAGGCCCACAGTATGTGCAAGTTGGATTATTGAGAAATGTCCACATGCACATGTTTGGTGCTTTACTTTGGATGCTTGTCACACTTTCGCTGAAATGTTTCTAGTGTTAAGTGCAGCTCATCAATGTTTCACCTGCAACATCCTCTCCTTCAGAAAGATTGTGCTGTCAAAGTAGCAGAACCACGTCCTCCTTCCCAGCCTCCCACCAAGCGGTGAAGAACGAGCCACCAACCTCAGTTGCCAATGTCCTCACACACAAGATGGAAATCTTTAAAAGCCCTTTTGGACGGTGCTGTGGTCAACTCTTGTCTCTGTTGGGAATTATTTGGTTTCCTTCCTGAATTTCCATCAGGGAGAAAAAGAGGCTTGATCTGCCCACAGCAAGAACAAGAACTGGCTTTCACCGCAGCTGATTGGAATGGAAAACCAGCATCAGATCCACCTCCAAAAAAAGCTTTCACTTGAAAAGGGATAAAGTTTCAGTTATCTGCTCCAATTTTTACCAAAAAGCTTCTGGAAAATCCAGAGTTACTTATGTAAATGAGTAAAAGAAGAAACAAGAACTATAAAGAGAGCCTAGTTTTGTCAATACTATACCCAAGGGTCACCTGGAGTCACACGTCTCAGTGTGAGGGCAGAGTATGAGGAGTAACTATCAGCACCACGACAGTCCCTCAGGACAGGATGCTCCATCATGCCCCAGCCTGCCCGCTTGGCCTCAATTTTTTCTTCTGATATTCTCAGGATACCTCCCAAGCCAACCTACTTATCACCCTGCTTCCCTGATTTTCAGTGCTCCATTTCCTGCCTAGAAACTCATGTCTAATAACCACAATGACATAGTCTATAAGCTCACCAAACTAGGCCTAGAAGAGAACTCCCCCCAATTGGTTAAAGACTATTTGGCACAAACCCTAGGAAAACAATAATAATGAATGGCAAAAGATTAGAGACATTTCCATTGAAGTCAGGAACAAGACAGCCAGCTGTCATTGTGGTGGGGATCTGTACTAACACAAGGGCAAAAACGAGAATTGTGCACACAGGTGAGAAGGAAAGAGAGCTTCCTGGTTCTCCTCTGTCCTCCCTGCTGGAATCTCCCCTTATGACCTGGATTTTTACCTCTTTGCCTGTGGCGAGAAGCAGATGGAAAATACAGTTTAAGATGCCTACATGATGAAAGAATGAGCATTTACTGATCTTACGTTACTGTGTTGATCGTGTCCTCCTGGCTATCTGGAGCCAAGGCAGGAGGCAGAACAGAAGGGGGGAACTTTTTTAGAGAAATCTTACTGATTAGAATTTCCAGGCCATATAGAGAGATGGGATGCGGGGGGAGACAATAAGCTAAAAAGAATTAATCGAGCAAGGACAAGTAGAAGAGAAAGGGGGAATGAATACATGGGATTTACATAGATGAGTAGCAAGGAGTAGCATCGAGAGGTAGAATCCTAACGTGGAGCGTGAGGATGAGAACATGGGAAGAAAAGTAGCCGGGGGTTCACCTGGAAGCCTAGCGTGACTGAAGGAGTGTGGAGGTGTCTGAGATGGAGCTGGGTTAACAAGAGGATTTGACTGGAAAAAAGTAGCTTGCAGGGGCATGGAGAGCCATTAGGTCAGAGGTCATGTTTGGGGAAGCTCTGAGTCCTCAAAGATGTGTCAGGCCCTCTGCTAAGTGGTTTACGTGTATTGCCTTATTTAATTTAACCCTTGCAATAACTGTAATGTGGGTGCTCTTATTTTTCCCATTGTACAGATGAAGAAACTGAAGTTTAGAGAAATTAAGTATTTTGCCCAACATCAGTCATCCAACCACAAGTGCAGCTGAGATTCAAACCTGGGTCTGCTGACTCTGGAGCTCTGGCTGGGTGATCTTCAGCTTCCCTCCTCCAAATCTGTGTCTGGCTTGACCTATTATTATAATAGTTTCCCTTCCAAGATTGGGTGCATTCAGGGTGGTATGGGAGGGGTTGCTATGCATTGTATGGGCAGGTAAAAAGAATTTTGTCAGACTAGTGAACTTACGGATGCCAGTGGGTCTAAAATCCGTGTCAAGCGAGGAAGCTTTGGAGGAGCCGGGGTTGATTGGTCTGGATGAGAGGCAGGCAGGACATTGGACACCTGAAGCACTGACACAGCAGCAGCAGTCATCTTCAGGGTCCTCCAGAGAGGAGACCAGTTGGTGCAAATGACAAGGAAGTGCGTTCCGGTTCAGTCTTGGGACAGACTTTCAGGGAAGGCTTTCTGAAAAGGGATGAGCATGCTGTAGAAGCTCCCCATTGACGAAAGTATCCAAACCAATTTTCCATCATTCACTTATTCATTCTCACAAATTTCCACGGAGGATCCACAATGTGTCCTCTCTAGTCTAGGGACTGGAGTACAAAAGGCAAGAAGACAAACATGCTCACTGCACTGTTGGAGAGTTCATTTCAGTGGGGAAAACAGTTGCAAACGAATATAGAGACCAATAATTACATCTTATAAACCATCATGTATGTCGTCAAGGAAATGGACAAGGGTCTGAGATGAGAAATAAGGGAGGGAGCTGGAGTGGACCCTGTTGGTTGATGCTCTGCTGAAGTGTTCCTGGATCCCTTTTGCAGTTTTGGTGTGTGCCAGTCCCCCAGCTTCCCTGCGCTTTTGTTTCTAAGGACCAGCACATACACCTCTGTGGCAAGGATAGCCCTGCTGCCACTGGGGCTCTTTGCTCACATGAACAGAAACCTGCTCCCCAAACCTCCAAGGACTCAGCTAGTCAGGTGACACTATGAAAGCCCAGCCCCTAGTCTTCAGGAGGAACAAGGTTCTGAATGCAATTAACAACCCCCAGCTTCCCTGAGGAGTCTGGCTGAGGCAGGGACTGGGCCTGAAATCCAGGCTTCCAGGCACCTTCCTTGCTTGATGTCTTCCCCGTCCCTGTCCAGCTTCCCTTACTCCCTTACTGATTTCCCCTCTGGGGAACTTTTTAAATAAAACCCTTGCTCATGAATCCTTGTGTCAGGGTCTGCTTCTGGGCCTAAGATAGGGAGAGAGTCATGATCTTATTGACATTTCCAGGAGGTACCTGGTTCTCAGGGAGAGCAGCCGAGGTGCGTAGTCTAGGTGAGGGGTGAAGGAGGCTTACTCTAGGAGAGGGCCAATGGTGACAGCAGAAGAGGGGAGATCTAAGGTCTGTTTTGAAGGGAGAATTGACATGGTTCGCTTGGGCATGACTGAAGGAAAGGGCAGAATCTAGGATGTCTCCTAGATGAGACGTGGACATGGATGGCTATTTCGGATAGAAATGCCCTCGTTGGGTGGGAAGTAGAACTAGGAGACTTCAATGGCCATGCATGTTTCCATTAGAAAATCCACCTGCAATAGTGGCTGGTTACACATGAGATGGTTACGCTAGAGATGGTTACACATGAGAACAAATATAAGAACACAGGGAACACGCATATAGACTGGCAGATAGTTTACAAAAATCATTAAAGTTGCCCCAAATTCCTTTTGCATTATCTAATGGGGTGTTTCCATTTTCTGCTCCTATGGTGCCCCACCCACCTGAATCCAGGGCATGCCTGGCATTGTGAAACACGTGGGGCCTTTGTCTAGGTGGAAAGTGTTTGTGTGAGAATCATGCTGACCTCTTGGCTTGGCTATCTTATGCTCTTGGTGACTGATGACCTTGCTTTTTAAGAGAGCAGATACTGGGCTTTATCATCGCTATCATTATCATTAGTACTAACATTCACCGAGCACTCACACAGCGCCAGGTACTTTGCCTAGCACTTTGTATGTGTAACCTCATTTAACCTTCACAGCTTCTCTTTGAGGTGGTGCTCTTGTAGTCCCCTTTGGGGTCTAAGCCATCATGGCTTAGCCATTTGCCCAAAGTCAAATAGCCAGAGAGAGGCTGAGCTGGGATTTGAACTGGAAATCTCCATACCAGATCCCAAATTCTCAACCAGTATGATAAAGTGACTAAAAAAAAGTAAATGCTCTTGGAGGAGCCTGCAAGCTTCCTTTACCTACACAAAACTCCAGCCCCTCATGGCTGCTGGGCCCCAGGCCAGCAGTGCTGTGTTCTGGCTTTCCCACCTTCCAATTCTCCCGGCAGACACACCCACTGCCCTCTGTCCTCACCCGATCTGGCGTCCCAGTTCTTCATGGCAGCTATCTTGCTCTGCTCTGCAAAACAGGGCACTCTCTTGGCAGCTTGATCTCTTTCTTGGTTCCTAGTGGATAGTAAAAGCATTCAAGATGTCAGCACCCTCTGCAGTTTGGGAATTTTCTTAGAGACGACCCCAAAGTAATTTGTTTGGGGCCACTTCAGAACCATTGAACCCATGTTCATCAACACCTGCTACATGTATTCGGCGCCTGCATTTGGCAATGAGAAGAGTAAAAGTGGTGGACAATGTCCTTGACTGTTAGGAACTCATAGTTAATGTCAAACATGTCATCTGGGTGACACATATTGCAGAAGGCGATTCCAAATAGCCCTATATTCCCAATTCTCTGGAGACTTCAAGGACCTTTTCTAGTTTAAAAGGGAGTCCCTAAGGCCTGAAAACAGCCTAAATGTTCAACAGTAAAGGATTGGTTAACTCACTAATTTAATCCACACCATGTTTTGCAGACCTTAAAAAAAAAAGGGGAGAGAAGAATCCTGAATCCCACGGGTTTCATGTCATGTTGTGAAGTGAGAAAAAAAAGGTAACATAATATTTTGCACACTATGATCCCATTTACATAAAAAAAGTATAAATTGTGTGCGTGGTTCATAGTGATCATCTCAAAATAGTGACATTTCTGATGATTTTTGTTTTCTTCGTTATGGTTGGCTTTAAATTTTTGATTTTAAAAATAAATTATTCAGAAGCCTATCTGAAGAGATACACTGTATGACTCCAACTGTATGACATTCGGGAAAAGGCAAAACTATGAGGCAGTAAAAAGATTAGCGGTTGCCAGGTGTCTGGGTGGAGGGAGGGATGAATAGGTGGAGCACAGAGGATTTTTAGGGCAGTGAAACTATTCTGCATGATGCGGTTATGGTGGATACATGTCATTGTACACTTGCCAGAACCCATAGAATAGCTAACACAAAGAGTGAACCCAGATGAAAACTATGGATTTAGTTACTAATAATGTATCAATATTGGCTCATCAGTTATAACAAATGTACCACACTCATTCACTGATGCAAGATGTTAATAATAGAGAAAACTACGGATGGGGGTTTGAGAAGGAAATCCCTGTATTTTCTGCTCAATTTCTCTATAAACCTAAAACTTATCTAAAAAAATTAAGTCTATTGATTTTTTAAAAAATATATTCTAGGCTGGGCGCGGTGGCTCACGCCTGTAATCCTAGCACTCTGGGAGGCTGAGGCGGGTGGATTGTTTGAGCTCAGGAGTTTGAGACCAGCCTGAGCAAGAGCAAGACCCCGTCTCTACTAAAAATAGAAAGAAATTAATCGGCCAACTAAAAATATATAGAAAAAATTAGCCGGGCATGGTGGTGCATGCCTGTAGTCCCAGCTACTTGGGAGGCTGAGGCAGGAGAGGATCGCTTGAGCCCAGGAGTGTGAGGTTGCTGTGAGCTAGGCTGACGCCACGGCACTCACTCTAGCCCGGGCAACACAGTGAGACTCTGTCTCAAAAATAAATAAATAAATAAATAAATTTTAAAAAATATATTCTATGGTATTTCAAACATGCAGAAAAATGCAGACTATAGTGAGCACACACTTATTCACCACATAGATTTAAAGTTTTGAGATTTTGCTCTATTTACTTTAAATATTTTTTAAAGAAATTATAAATTACAGAAACAATTAAAGCCCCTTTATCCCCCTCCTTAATTTCAACCTCTTCCCTCCTTCCCCAGAGAATATTCTTCCTATCTGTTTCTATACTTTTTATATGTAAGTCAATATAAACAACATATTATTATTTTAGATCTTTTCACTTCTCAAAATGGCATTGAATTATATTTCTGACTCCACAAATTACCTTTTTATTGACCTTATATTAACAGTTTGTGTTGCTACATGAAGTTCTTGTTTATTCATTTTAACTGCTATATAGTATTCCATTCATTCCATGAATATACCAGAATAAAAAGTTTTAAAATAATGCTTCGGAATAGATCTTAATATGAGGAAGTACTCATGATATTAAGTGAAAAAAACAAGAGATAGATCATTATTTATAGCATGACACAAAACATATATAAAGTGCAATACTATAACAACAAATAGAAAAATGTTAACAATGCTATTTCTAGATTGTGGGATTATGGATACTTTTTCATATTTCCTGAACCTTGTGTAATGAATAAACACTGATTTTTATCATTTTTAAAAAATCACAAATACAAGCATGTAGTACTACTGAAACACGATTTTGAGCTACGTAACCCATGAAATTTTTACCTCCCTCTCCCCCTCTGTTGGCAGAGCCCCTCAATAGTCTGTCAATAGCCCCACCCTGCTTCTGCCTAGGCATCTCCAGGGGCAGCAGCTGGCTCTGCAGCTCCCAGACCCAGGGGCCACATCGCCCTGGTCTTTGCAGCACATTGGGTTGGTTTTTGATGCCTGATACCCGCAACACGATTATGGGATTGGCTATAATTATGCCTGCAGTGATATTATGGGATTGGATATAAATATTCTTGCTACATGTGAGCAGGGTTTATTTCTGTTCACAGTTTACCATCTGGCTGCAGTACACCCTTTTCTAGCTGGGAGAGGCAGGGAAGAACACTATTCAATCCAGAGGTGAAATGGGAGTGGGACTGGAGATATTAAATAATCAGCTTCTGAAAAATCATCTCAGCATGTGTGATGCTGATGGGGCCATGGTGTCAGGGATCACAGGGAAAAGGCAGCAGGTGTGTATCACCTGCTGCAGAACGGCAGGCAAAGAGAGCTCCATTTCTCTCCCGCCCTGAGCTTGGAAGGACGCTCAGTGAGGCTGGCTCAGACCTTCCCAAGTCATGGTGCTCTTGTGGATTTGAAGCCCCCTCCTCGCAGAGGTACCCACATCTTCACCTTCTGCCTTTACCCCTCCCCAGCTCAAGTCCTGCATTTTCTCCTGCCAGCGGGATACTTCCATCTGCCTGCCCAACTGTAACCATCAAACCAAATTCAGAATTATTTGTTCTCAGATGCTCAAACCAGGCCTTTCTCCTGACTTTCCTACATCTCTTGATGGCAACGCCATGGTCCTAGTCACCTCGAAGGTCATCTTTGGTCACCTTCTGCCTAGGACCTTGTATTCCAGCAGAAGGCAAGTCTTGCCATGCGTTTCTCTATGAGGACAGTGCCCCAATCTGGCACATTTCCTGGCTCTAAGTGATTAATAAATATTTGTTGAATGAATGAATGAGCTGATGAATCAAATACCTCTTCCTCTCCATTCCTCATGGTCACCTCCCTAGTTCCAGCCCTTATTACCTTACACTTGGATGAATGCAGAAACCTCTCGACTGGTTGTTCTGCCTCTGACCTTTCTCAGCTCCAGTTCCTCCTGCTGCTGCTACCAAACAAGTTGTCCTCACCCGCCACCTCCATCACACCACTCCCCTGTTTAAAAACCTGCTGACTTCCACTGGCTACTGCATATAATTCAGAATCACGAGCTTAGCTTCCAAGGCCACTGTGCTCTAGCCCGAGTTAACATCTCTAACCTGTGACTAAAACTGCTCATGTTCCTGACCCTTTGTTCTGTCCTCATACATCTTGCACTTGACCAGCTCCATGGCTATGCCCAGGCCATTCCCTTGTACTGGGCCGATGTTGCCTTTTTTTTGGAGACACAATCTTGCTCTATTGCCTGGGCTACAGTGCAGTGGTGTCATCATAGCTCACTGCAACCTCTAACTCCTGGGCTCAAGTCATCCTCTTGCCTCAGCCTCCCCAGTAGCTGAGATTATAGACACATGCCACTACGCCCACCTGATTTTTCTATTTTTTGTAGAGACAGGGTCTCACTCTTGCCCAGGCTGGTCTTGAACTCCCAGCCTCAAGCGATTCTCCTGCCTCAGCCTCCCAGAGTGCTAGGATTACATGCATGAGCCACTGGGCCTGGCCTGATGTTGCCATTTCTATCTGTTCTCCAAACCTTCCCATCTTTCTGGACACAGCTCACATCCCTTCTCCTCAGTGAAGTGTTCTCAGGTCATGCCATCCCTGAATTCCTCTAGTTCAGGACTTACTGTGTATGCTGTTGTTGGATAATTGATCATGTTCTGCCTTGTGCCATCTTTTATTTTGTTGCAGTGAACTTATTGTTTATCCCTTGTATTGTTGTTGTTGTTTTAATCATTTTGTATGCCTGCCTTCACTTTCTAACTAGATCGTATGATCTTGCAGGGGAGACTGCTCTGTCTTAGTTACTTTTTTGCTGGGGTGTTTTTGTGCTTCATCTGTCCCCTCCTGCACATCCACTCCCCACCATGACATGTGACCCCAGCCCGCCATTCATAGTACCCAATCCCCTTGTCACATTGATTATTCCAGGGATGATTTATCATGGTCCATGAGCCTAACTAGTCAAACCACAGGCTTTTCCTGGTAGTTGTCTAACTGAAGCAAGTGGAGAAAGACCTTTCACCTCTGGTTCTCAGAGTGGACAGATGTGACTCTGGAACCACTAAGCTCCCCTTGAGGTGGAAAAGGGTGGTCTGGTCTGCAGTAGGAAAGGATGTGGCCAACACCCAGAGAGAAGCAGTCATAAATGAGAAGAGAGAGATCTGATGACAGCTCTTGGGTTCCTGGATCAAATTGTACCTTGACATTTTAATTACCAAGCCAACAGATTTCCCTTAGAGGCCAATCTACCTTACTGAATGAAAGGAATGGGCCCCTTTTATTACTTATGTATGTGCCATTTTATTACTTTATTTTCATGAAAATTTTCTGAGGATAAGTATGCTGTTAATCATTTTAGACAATTTTGAAAATACAGAAGTTTAAAGAAAAAAATGAATATCCATTTCCTCACTGCCCAAAGTTACTACCACCTGCATTCAGCTTGCTTTTCTCATTTTAATCTTTTTTTCTATATAGACTTTTTATAAAGCAATGTCATTGTACTGTATGTTCAGTTTTATGTTCTGCTTTTCTCTCTGATCATTATATTGTAAGTGGTTCAAGCATTCACTGTTTTATAAACTAGTCTTCAAATTTGTTTATGTTTTTCTTTTAAAAATGTTCTTTTTATTTTTCTTACTTTTGAAGAGGGGGGTAAGGCGAGAGAGAGAGAAGAGGAAGGAGTCAGGTAAAAGGCAGGAGAGATGCCAAGGAGAATACATGAGAGAAAAAGCAAAGAAAGCAGAGATGTCCCTCATTTGCTTTCCTATACTTATACTTCCATATTTTATCCTGCCTGGTTCCAGAGAAGATTTAAGGCACTGTCGTGCTTGTGACCTTAGAGCAGCTCTCCAGTCTCTTTCCTCAGCGGTGGTGGCTGCAGCGGCTGCTGCTGTTCCATGCGCCTGTGCCCCTGAGGCTGAGCCAGAGCCGGCTTCTGCAGGCTGCAATTCAAGATGGCCAATTCGCAATCCTAGCAAAATCAATCTATTGGAAACTAATGAGGCACAAATAGTTCATGCACTTTGAGGCTGATCTGCCAAATGAGATAAACAGGGCTCAATCAGCAGGCAAAATCAATGATGCAAAAATGCATTTCAATCTAATGTTATTTCCCCCTGGGATGCCCACGACATCACATTCTATTGTTTTGATGCTTCTGTGGCAATCCTTGTCTAAGCTTCTGTAGGCCAGGCCAAGAGAACGCCCTCACCCAGGGTTTTATGTTCCCAGAGGCTGGTAAATGCCAAGATTTGGTGGTTAAGACTGAGAGGCCGGGGCAGTCAACATGTGCAAGAAGTGAGGACTTTCTGTTTTGTAAGCAAACATTCACCTCCATGTTTCTAAACCACCCTTTGTACTACCCTCTGTACTAGGTGATATAATTAGCAAGTGACATGATTATGAGCTTTCCATGAGAGCAAATCACAAAAGTATTGTATTATTTATTAACTTACATTTATCAAACACACAATATAGAGTGATGTTTTAAAAATCCTATCCTTTTTGTGCCACTAAGTTTATTTCCCCTTAAATATTATACTAGTGAAATATGATGATTGTGAAAAATTTAGAAACTGTGGTAAGCAAAAAGAAAAAAATTAAGCTATCTCTATTCAATTTTATTTATATTCTCCAAATTCATTTCCATGCAAAATTATTTAAAAAATGAGACCATGTAATTAATGGTGTTCTATAACCTACGGTAAAAAATTTTAATATATTGGAGTTGCCCATTCTAAACAGGCCTTTTCCCTTGTCATGGCTATGCCTAGGAGGGCCAGATCTCTGCTGATGCCCTATGTGTTTGGAAGCCCACTTGGTCCTTGGGAAGTCTGATTAGAATGAACGGTTTGCGGCCAAGTGTGGTGGCTCACGCCTATAATCCTAACACTCTGAGAGGCTGAGGCGGGAGGATCACTTGAGGTCAGGAGTTCAAGAGCAGCCTGAGCAAGAGCAAGACCCCCATCTCTACTAAAACAGAAATAATTAACCGGGAACTACCGAAAATACAAAAAAATTAGCCGGGTGTGGTTGTGCTCACCTATAGTTGCAGCTACGCAGGAGGCTGAGGCAGGAGGATCACTTGAGCCCAGGAGTTTGAGGTTGCTGTGAGCTAGGCTGATGCCATGGCACTCTAGCCTGGGCAGGGCAACAGAGCAAGACTCTGTCTCAAAAAAAAAAAAAATAGATGATTTGACTCAGGGAAGTGAGGAAGGGATCAGGAAACACCAAGTCTGACCCTGGATAGGAGTCGTCCTGCAGGAACTGGGGCCCAGGAAAGGAGCTGAGTCCAACAGACCTCACCAGTCAGCTAGCTCCACTGAAGCTACTGGGGATAAACAACCACCCAAGTGCCCCTGTGGGGCATCAGGTTAAACCCAAGGGTGGCCAGCAAACCGAGGACACAGGCTGAGACCAAGGCCCGGTCTAATCAAGAAGGCTCAGGGTGAGGCCATCTGATGTCCTGGAGAGCCTATGGATAATCTGAGACAGTTAACTCTCTCCTAGAGGGAAGGACTGAATCAGTTTGTGCCAGGCATGGTGCCCAGTGGAGTGGAGACTCAGCAAATATTTGTTGAATAAAGGGAATGATGGTTCTACTTCTTCCTAGTCATTCTTCTAGTTTTAGCTCAGATATTATCTCCTCCAGAATGCTTCCTTAACCAACACCCCTTTACTAATCCTCTGTACCCTCCATCCTGGATAAATGCCCTCCACTGGGACCCATACAACTCAACACCAAAAAGACAAATCATCTAACTTTAAAAGGAAAAAGATTTGAATAGACATTTCTTCAAAGAAGATACACAAATGGCCAATAAGTACATGAAAAGATGCTCAACATCATTTGTCATTAGGGAAATGCAAATCAAAACCACAACAAGAAGCCAGCGTGGTGATGAGCGCCTATAGTCCCAGCTACTCAGGAAGCTGGGGCAGGAGGATTGCTCCAGCCCAGAAGTTTGAGGCTGTAGTGTGCCATAATCACACTTGTGAACAGCCACCGCACTTCAGTCTGAACTGCATAGCGAGTCTGCGCCTCTAATAAAAATACAAACCAAACAACAAATAAACCACAAGGAAATACTACTTCATGCCCACTGAGATGGCTATAATAAAAATGACAGGCAATAACAATTATTGGTGGGGATATGAAGAAATTGCAACTCTCATATCTTGCTGGTGTGAATATAGAATGGTGCAGCTGCTTTGGAAAACAATCTGGCAGTTCCTCAAAAAGTTAAACATAGAGTTACCATATGAGCCAGTAATTCCACTCCTAGGTATATATATACATAAGAAACTTGAAAACATATGTTCATACAAAAACTGGCACATGAATGTTCACAACAGCATTATTCATAGTAGCCAAAAAGTAGCAACAACCCAAATGTGTTCAACTGATGAATGGATAAACAAATTGTGGTATACAATGGAATATTACTCAGCCATAAAAAGGAGCAAAGTACTGACATGTGCTACAAGGATGAACCTTAAAAACATTATGCTAAATGAATGAAACCAGACACAAAAGGCCATATATTATATGATTCAATTTATATGAGATGTCCAGAATAGGCAAATCTATAGATACAGAAAATATACTAGTGATTGCCAGGGATCAGAAGACAAGGGAAACGGGGAATGATAGCTAACAGGTTCAGGTTTTTTTTAATGTGTGTGGTGACAAAACGTTCTGGAATTAGATTGTGGTGATGGTTGCAAAACCTTATAAGTATACCAAAACCCACTGGATTATATATTTTAAAAGGGCAAATTTTATGTATGTGAATTTTATCTCAAAAAAAAAAAAAAAGAAGAAGAAGAGTGTGTCTGTCATGCTGTCTTGTGATTGACTTTGTATTATTGGTCTTTTTCACTAGATCGTGAGCATCTGTCATTATTTCCTGGTCCTCCGGCACTGATTAGAGGACCTGGAACAGAGTAGGCACATGATATTGGCTAATTGGACAGTTTGAGAGTTCTCTTCCCACAATCCCAGGGCCTGCCTGGCTCTGCTCCCCAACCTCCATGAACTGTTTGGGGGTTAGAAACCCTAGTCCAGGTACAGTAAGGTGTGGAACCAAAGAGTGTACCTCCCCAACCCAGCAGCCTGTGGTTTGAATACCAACTGGCAGACCACATTGTTTAACCCACTGAGCCTTATCCAGGGGCCACACTGAGTCCAAGCAAAGGGGCTGCCACTGACCCTTCAGCCATTCTAACTTTCCTCCTATTGGAGGGTTTGCTGTGAAGAACCCCCCTTCTCTGGAGGTGGCAGCCTGGGCTGCAACAGGTTCTGGAAACCTATTCTAACACACTTTCTGTTTCTGCTCTACTTCTGCTTCAAAGTCAAATGAAAGAGTCCTTGGGTCTTTTGGCCTAAGGGAGGAGATAAGTATCTCCATCCAGTTCTCCCTGGTACAAAGTCCAGTTGCCCTCACTCCCTTGGCTATAGGACATGATTGTTTCAGATCATCTCTTTCTTACAGACAGAGCCAGATAGACAGGTAGGCCACGCAAGCATTGCATAGATCGCCAATTTAACAAGGGCTGCAAACATCCCTGGAAACAGGTGGCTTTCCCCAGCCTCCTTTCAGAGAGAACCTGTGTATGCCTTAAGGAATCACTTGGTTCAGATAGTTGGGGAAGCAGGCGGTAGGATGTGGCATAGCCAAGTGACTAGAGATGGTCACTAAACTGCTCTTTGAGACAGTGGGTCAAGGTAACCAAAGGTTTAGGCTTTGCCGAGTGAGAACAGGGCAGACTCGCTGAGGTGATGGAGTAGGGTGGATACCTGCTGGGTCCTCCAGCCAGCTTCCCTCCCGCCCCTCCCCCAGCACTCCGATCTTCTCTTGATAAGCGCTAAAGAAGAGTAATTAACCTTCCCAGGGCACCAGAGACTCAATTTGGTCCTGTGTAATGAGTTCCCTCGGTGAACTCTTCCAATCACCTCTGACAAGCTTCCAACAGCTTCCAGAACACCAGTTATTCTCTTAACACCATTGTTGTTGATTTTTTTAACCTTGTTAAGTTTCTATTAGTTTAGTGGGGCTAGTTGCCCTGTTTCTGAAGTTGCAGTGTTTTTCTCTCAGTCCATTCAAAATGCTGTCTCTTCCTCTCTCACACTCTCCGGCCCTCTCCCTAGCCCTCTGCCACCCTCCTTTTCCTCCTCTTTCCTCCTTATTCCTCTTTGCTGGCTTCTTTCCTGATCTCTCCAGCTTCAATTGGAATGCCTGTTTTAGAGTTCTCAGCTGCACCCACCAGCCCTAAGAACGTTTTCTCAAGTGAACACTTCATTAACTAAATTACCTTAGAGTAGTAAGTCTTCTAAGGCAAACTCGGCATTTTCCAACTAATGAATCCACCGCTTCAGTTAGAAAAACTGATCTCCCAGCAGCTGCCTCTTCTTGTCCCTCTCCTAAACCCCCAATCAAGGGCAGATCCTTCCAATGACACAATAGAAGTCTACAGAAAGAAATGCATTTTGTACTTCTAATTTCTCTCAAAGGTCCAGCCTGGTCACCATTGTAATTTGACTATCTGATAGCATAAAATAATCTCCAAGCCAAACCTTGCACACTTGGTCAATTACAGTACAATATTTGAGGTTCTGTTAAGTCTACATGTTCCCACCCAAGCAACAGCACAAGACATATCGGAGCAAGCATTTTTAGATTGATAAACAGAAGCCCCATGACCAGAATCTTGGAGTTACTGGTTCATACTCATCCCTGTCCTGCTTCCCACGTGCAGTGATCCCAAAGCGCCTCTCCTTTTCTACCTGTCCCCGTAGTACTCTCCTGACCAATCTCCACCCATCTCGCCAGCATTGACCTCCAAAGAATGTGGAATTCTTGGCTTTGGCATTCCACAGTCTTCAAATCACTTCTGTGCCCTCAGGCACCAGTGCGTAGATTTGTTTTTTTTTTTCAGTAATCAATCAGTAAGAAACATGAAAATGGGTTCTCTAAGGGAGTTTTGCTCTTTCCACTACTTGCTTCACTTTCTTTAAGATGCTACAAAAGACATCAGGTACAAATCTCCACTAGGGTTTTGAGAGATGCAGCAGCTAAACTCTTTGAATTGAGAGAAAGGAAGTTATGAACCAATTTTCTTCTTCTCTCTTAGTATTCCCCAGCATGGAATCTCTGAAAATGACTACGGTCAATTTTTTGAATCTTTTGGTAACTGGGAAAACAAATTACCAAAACCAACACATTTTAAGAAGACATCTTGGCCAGGTGTGGTGACTCATGCCTGTAATCCCAGCTAAAAAAAAAAAAAAATAGAAAATTAGCCAGATGTGGTGGCACATGCTGTAGCTGCAGCCACTTGGGACCCTGAGGCAGGAGAATCACTTGAGCCTAGGAATTTGAGGTTGCAGTGGGCTATGATGATGCCAATGCACTCTAGCTTGTGTGACAGAGAAAGACCCTGTCTCCAGAAAAAGAAAAAGAAGAAAAGAAAAGAAAAGAAGTCATCTTTCTCAACATTGCCTCCTAGTAATGTTAATAATAATATTGACTTATTGATGCTTATGTGTGTCAGGCAGTGTGTAGGAGCTTTATATACACGATTTCATGCATAGCTTGCAAGTAAACCTCGGAGGGTTGTGTTATGCACACATTACAGGTGAGGGGAGCCTGTACAAGAATTCAACATTAGGCGCCGGAGCCAGTGTCTCTGGCTCTGCAACCTGCAGCCCTAACCACTATACTACTGCCATCTCTAGATTCTCTAGTTTATTTCCCTCTCTCCCGCTCTGTGTGACCCTGAAGGTGAAGTACAGGCTGATGACTCAGGGCTGTTCTCTGCAAAATCCTGCTCTCTTCTCTCCTAAGTCCTCACACTTATGGCCTGCTTGGGGGATGCTTCCTACAGCATGTTTATGATACTAGTTTGTGTGCACGGCTCTCCTGCTTGATATTTTTATTTCTCTCCAACAGTGGAAGGACTGCTGGGAATAATCTGATGCACATGAAGAGAAAACGAGGAGTTACTAATAAGATTAAATTAAATTTAAGCACATTTTAAACAGCGTGTAAAACACAGTACAAAGCACTGTTTGAGATGAGCAGACACAAGCCACGACCTCATGGAATTTACAATCTGGTGGGGAGAGGGAATGAGGGATAAGACGACACACAAATATACATGAGTTTATGCCAAATATGGCAAGTTCCACGAGAAAGGAAGAAATTAAGTTCTGTAGGGCTGGAAAGTGGGAATCCCCCCACCTCCAGGGACTCAGGAATGAGAGAGTATGGTCTAAGAGACTCATTCCTCTGTCTCAGGACTGAGTCTGGAGAGCCTAAAGCTTTACTCATTGATACACTGATAAGGACTCAGTGTTTCCCCTCCCAAGGACAGGCTACGTAATTTGTAGGGCCCAGTTCAAAACGAAAATTCGCGACCCCTTGTTCAAAAATGAAGAGTTTCAAGATGGTGAGGGCAGAGTATGAAACCAAGCATGAGCTGCATGCCCACGGAGCCTGCCTGCCCTGCTCCACACCAACCTCCCTGGGCCTCTGCTTCCTCAGGGCTCACCTTTGGGAAGTAGGGAGCAGGTCTTACTTTCACCACCGCATCACCAGCACCTAGCACAGGCCTGCTGCCCAGATGAAGCAGCGAATGACTGGAGACAGGGACAGAGTGACACAATTACACCTGATGGTTTCTTGAGTCGCTTTCAGTGTCCAAACGTCAAAAGATCATGATTTTGAACACTTCTTGGAGGACACATTTGAGATGAGTCTTGAAAGGATAGTAGGATTTTTCTTTCTTTCTGTTTTCCTCTCTTTCCTTCCTGATCTTTCAGTATTTTCCCATTTCTCTCATAAACCCTAATGGCAATGTTATGCTTTACAGTGAGAAATGCAACAGTTACACAGGCTAGGACCAGCAGAGGGGTTCATTTGAGGGATGACTTGAAGACTTAGGTGTCCCCTAAGATTCCTCAAGACAGTTCCCCACTTATAGGGATGGCCTTGACTGTAGATAAAATCTCCATTGATAGAGTCAGGCTTTTTATTTCAAAATTGTTTTATTTTCATTGACCAATTTGGTAGATGTTGATGAAGAAAAAAATTTTAAAAATGTAGATGAGCAAAAATAATTGCTTATAATCCCACAAGAAGAAGTCTACTGGGATTGCAGTATAAAACTAGTTTTCAACCTATCTTTCCATTCAATAACATATTTTGAGCATCTTTATGTGTCAGTAAGTGCCAATAAATACCCCTTCGTTTTTTGTGGCTGTATAGTATTCTGTCATATGGTTGTACTGTAATTTTCTTCACCAATCCACTCAAATTGGACGTGTGGATTGTTTTTGAATTTGTCTGTGTGTGTGTGGCTATTCTAAATGGTGTTGCCCTGAATTTGCTGGGTAACTTACTTGTTGTTTCTACCCTTTATTTTCCACCTTTGTGGATAACCTCGGGATAACCGTAGTACTCCGACCTGGGGTTGTTTTGTGGTGGGTGTGAGTTAATGCATGTAAAACTTTCAGCCCAAGTACAGTATGGTATATAGCAGACTGGATATAATAAATAATAACCCTTTTATTACTTTATGGCCCAGATAGAACTGTCTTGCCCAGATTGTGGACTAAATTAATAGTAGAGGCTGGCAAGTGTTCTTTGCAAAATTGCAGGATGAGGTGTGGGTGGGCAAAGGTGTGGGCTGGGAGATCCCTAAGTTGAGTAGTTAGTTCTCTAGCAGTTTCTTGTCTCCTTAGTTATAGAGTAAGCTCCCAGACAGCTAAGAGTCTTCTAAATTTTTCTTGTACACAGCAGAGGACAGGAGGTGCTCAGTAAAGACTCGTTGCTGTTCCCTCAGATCTGAAACCTTTGCAGATGAGTTCCCCATCACATATAGTCATCAAGGCCTATGCTTACCCTACCACACACAGCCTGTTCTCTGGGAACGTGCTCTGGCTGAAGAGTCCTGCCAAAGGCAGCTGACAAAAATCAGTTGTGCTCAGCCCAAAGGGTGATTCTCCTACCTTCAGGGATGTCCTAGGAATGTGGGGAGCTGGGTGTGGAGGGAGCCTTGCTGGCCCTATGACCTTGGGCAAGCAGTTCCCCCCTGTGATTCCTCTCCCTGTTTCCTCTTCTGTAACACTGAGTGGCACTGGAGGGCAGGAGGATGGTGCAGTACAGTGGTTAGTGCTGAACCCAATCACAATGCCTTCCTTCCACTGGCGATTACCCAGTTTTATTGTATCCGCTCTACTTTTCACATTGCAGATGATTCGGTTTGTTTATTCACTTGTTTATTTGTCTGTCTCCCTCACTAAAAATGGAAGCTTCCTGAAGGGAGGGGCCTTGCCTGTCTTGTTTTCTGCAGTAACCCCAGGGCACAGCACATGGCTACCGTGAAGCCCCTGAATGTATGTGTGTTGCATGAGCAAAATCTCAGAGCCTGGGGTCAAATCCTAGTTGCACCCACTTGCTGTGTGATGGACAAGCCACTTAAATTACACCTTAGGTTTCCCATTTAAAAACAGTAATTATCTTCAGTTTTCCCACTTGAAAAATAGGGATTAGTAATAGTGCCACTGTCTTATAAGGCTAAGAGGATCAAATGAGAAAATATCTAGGAATTATTAACCATATTGGCTGGCACAGAGCATAATAATGACAATAGCAAACGTTATGTAGCGCACTGGCCAGGCATTGATCTAAACGGTTCACATACGTTAATTATTAATATATTAATCTTCACTACATTCTGCGAAATCGGTACCATTATACCATTTTACAGATGACTAAACTGGGGCCAAGGGCTAAGTAACTTACAGCTGTTATTTTACGCCTGAGGTTCCCAACGAGCTAACCATGGGCGACCCCTTTGAAGGACTAGAGGGCGCGCCTGGCTTGCCTCCCGCCCAGCCGCGGCCGGGCCAGGACGGAAGGGGTTACTCGGCCCGCGCGCGCCTTCGCAGAGGAGCCCGACGGGCCGCGCGCGCGGGTTACAATGCCGGAGCGGTGGCCGACCGCCTCCTCGCCTCCCGTTGGCGCGCACGCCCCTTCCTGTCACGGCGCGGCCCGGCCCCGCCCCCCGGGCCCGCCCGCCGCCCCGGCGCCGCCAGAGTGGACGGTTCCAGAGGCATGCTAATGAGGGGGCGGGCGCCGCAGCTCATTGGCCGCCGGCGGAGCGACGGTGAAGTCAGCTCCGAGTCCCAGAAAAACAGAGCGGGGCCGACTGAAGCGTGTGTAGTGCGAGTGGGGCCGGACGCGCGCAGCCGCCGGCGACCCGCAAGGTAAGCCCGCGCCCGCCGCCCGCTCGCCCGGCCGCGCTCGCCGGCTCCGCGGCGGCGGCGCTGGGGGTGTGCGCCGGTCCGGCCCCCGCGGGCGGCGCCTTTGTTCGGCGCTCGGAGGAGGCGCATTTAAAGGGCCAGCTGTTGGAGGGACCTGGGGTTACCCCCTAGAGCATCCTCCCGGGGTCGTGGGGAAAGCCGCGGTCCCCGCGGCCGAACCGGCCGCCCTGCCTGCTTAGTGGATCTCCAGTCTTTCAAGGAAAGTTCCCCAGGGTGCGGAGGACGGGGAGGGGGTGTCCTAGGTTTTATTTATTTATTTTTGCGTGGGTGGGGTAGTGCGATCATGGCCTCTGCCGGCAGGGAAGGTCCGCCCGCCTCAGTCAGGGTGCAACGTGGGCGGGTGGAGGAGACATCAAAGCCCCGGTGGGTTTGTGCAGTAAAGTGAAACTACCGAGGAGGGGCTCCTTTGCAGCAGCCAGAGGAGGAAGGAGGGAGCGAGCGGCAGGATGGAGGCATCTCAGGTGTGTCCATTCATCAGCATCCCCGAGGACAGGGCGGCGGGAGGGGCGCAAGGACGACGCGCTTGGCCCGGACCCGCCTGCGTGAGCGGTACGTGTGCCCGGGGACACCTGCCTGCCCATCCTGCCCGCACCCCTGCGTGTCCTCGAGTGGCTGACAGCATCTTGCTAGCCGGCTCGTCACCGGCAGGGACAGAAAGCAACTCCTTTCTCCGAATTCCCCGGGCACCTCCAGGTCCCACCTGGCTGCTTTCTGACGTGGCCCTTGATAAGCGGTAGCGTCATTCAAGATAGAGGGGGAAAGAGGCTTAAAGTCATTATTTTCCTTTCATGGGGGGATGTGCTGTCGAATCCTGCATCCCTGTGCGTCCGCTGTCGTAAGATGGCTTTGAAATTCACCAGTGCATGCTTTCTTCAGGCAGACAGAATTTATTACGCTGTTACATTGCTACATAAAAGCAGAAGAGATCCCACTGAGCGTGGCTCATTTCATCCAGTCCCCGGGTTTTCCCAGCATGTTCTGGCTGAGCCTTTGGATTTTTGTTTTAAACACTGAGCGCTGGGTTGTTCCTGTTGTCACAGGGCCGACCTGCTGAAATTGCTGGAATTGATTTCACCGTCAATAGGAGGGAGCTTCGTTTAGAGACATCATGGAACCTATCTGGCATATCAGGCCTCTGACTCCATCTCCCCCACCACACCCCCTTTGGGCCCATTTTCCTCTCAAGTGAAGGCCAGGGATGGCTTGTCTGTCTCCACTCTTCTTGTGTTTTGAGCTCCTCTGCTTAGATTCAATTCTGTGCTTTTGGCTGGAGCGGTAGCTTGGTGGTGAAAAGAGAAGGAGGGGTGGAGTAAAAGGGGGGTGGGCTGCAGAGGGGGACAGCAGCGTCAGTGACAGAAAACACGTGATGGACATTTGGAGATTCCATATCTATAGCCCCCAGAAACATAGATGAGGTAGCTGGCTGTCTACAGAATGAGGGTGTGTGTGTGTGTGTGTGTGTGTGTGTGTGTGTGTGTGTGTTTGGGTGTTTGGGCTGGGAGGGGGAGGGAAGGAGGGCTAGGATGCTGACAGCAATTTTCTGCCCCACCCTCTTCATGCTGCCTTAAATAGCCCCTTGCCTGCTAGCTCTGATGTCTCCTCTTGGCCTGAGGGGAAAGGAGGGAAGGGTTGGTCTCTTGGCACCTCTGTCCTGGGCTCTGTTGGAGTAGAAGGTTAGGAAAGGGTTACTTTTCCAGGGGTTGCAGAGAGCACATTTCTCAGATGGAGGGCCCTGAGACTACTAGCTCTGGAGACTTCCCTGCAAGGAATTAGCAACTGAAATGAAATGCTCACCATGGGGTGAAGAGATGGGTGGGTATTGTCATCTTCTACACCACACCCATCCTAGTGGCCCTTCCTCTTACCTGCTTTCATTTCCTTGTAGTTGGAGAGTTTCTGTAAACTTTTCTGACGAGATTGGCAATATTGGGGAATGGGTAGGAATTACGGGAAAGGACGAGCAAATGCTTGTTACTGGCAGAACAAAGCACTGTTCAGCTCTCCCCTCTTTCCCCCTCTCCAAAATAGAGTTCAGCACAGATAGCAGTGTCTGGGGTTTTCTTTGCAAAGAATGAAAGGGCAGGGCCCAGGAAAGAAAGCTTTTATTGTACAGCATTGATAATCATCTGGTCACCCAAACTTAGCTCTGGACCCTTCCCTGGACATGGAGATGGATTTGTTGTAGAGGGCACTCACTGGTAATTTAGGGCTTGACCTGTCTGTATGGAAAAGGAATGGCTGGTCTCAGAAAGCTTTGGTGGAGGAGCTCTGGACCAGAGGCAGGACAGCTGGCTTTGGTCGTGGCCACCAATCTTTGGGCTTTGGGCTAGTGGCTTCTGCTCTCTGGGCCTGTGTCCTTGTTGGTAAAGTGGAGGATTTTTCAAGCAGATGATTTTCCAGCGTTCCTGTCAGCGGTCCTGTTCTTAGATTCCCAAGTACGATTTGTGATGGCATTTTCAGATTCATGCCTGTTTGCTGAATTGATGTGAACTTCACAGTATTGAGCAGTGGCATGGAAGAAGCATTCTAGGACTAAGACTTCTTTTGGATTCACATTCACCTTTGCCTTGATTAGTGTGATTTATGAGGTTTTACCATATGGAAATAATTCAGAGCTAGAATGACCCAGAGTGAAAGTCACAGACCTCAGAGTGAGTGAGTCTGTGGGAGATGAGGCTGGGTGAGAGATTGCTGAGAAAAGGGAGTTTCTCTAGTTCTTTCTCGCTCCCTGTGGATGTTTAACTCACTGTTTTATTTACGGTTATGCAGGTGGACATTTAGCTATCTAGGATGTGAGAACTGGAACAGACCTCTGTGATTGCCAGGGTCAGTCCCCCTCACTGAGCAATTCAAGAGGTTGGGAGATTTGTCCAAGGTCACACAGCCAGCAAGATGTGGGGCTGGGGCAGGAACTCAGGTGGGTCGATTCTAGGTCCTGTGTTCTAGATATATCAATGTTAAACCCCGTCCTCCTCTGAGAGAATGATTCCAAGGTAGAGGAAAGAGAGGAGGAAATAGGCACAGAAGAAGGGAGAAGTTGGAGGAACACATGAGAGGAGGTGGGAGGTTGGGGACCCATCATGTGGGGAAGAGAAAACCACAGAAGCCAAGCTCAGGGGAGAAAGGGATGGAGCTCGAAAGGGGGAGGCTTTGTCAGGTGTGAAACAGCAGAGCACCTGTGCAGCCCTTGGAGTGAAGGGAGGAGAGGCTTGGCTTAGGCTAGGGTGCTGGTGGGTGGTATCTTGGAGTCTCCTCAGGATCTCTCCTGTTGACACTCAGATTGCAGGGTGCAGTGGAGGCTGCTTAGTGTCAGGGCCGACTGAGGCCTTTAGGTCTGCTGGGGCAGGCAGAATTGAACATGTGGGAAGTCAGATGTGCTGGTGGTGATGCTGGCGAATGCTGAGGTGGGACCCAGTTCTGCTGAAGTCCTAGTTTTTTTTTTATGCAAACCTAAAAAAAAGTTTTCCATGGAATTTCTTTTCACCACAAGCAGCATTTTCTCCTCTGACTTTCATTGGTGCTTTGTAGTTTTATGAGATAGCATTTCATGTACCCCCTTTTCAGAGGAGATACTTGGAGATGACTGATTTACTGAATTGTAGCTCATCTGGGGGGAGCCTCTGGGCTGTGACCTAAGCTAAGCCTCAGAATGCTTCAGTGAGCAGTTAAAGAGCTGTGACCACGACATTAACCATTCGAAGGCAAGGATAAAAGGTAGATAGTACTTTGAAGTCTGTAGCCCAAGCCAACAGCTGGACATGAAGAGTGTACTTTACTTTGGCTAACTCACCAGGCCCTCGGTATCTCTGTGGGTCCTTAGTTGCTCCCCCTTTTTGTGTATGGTTAGGCACGTGTGTCTGTCCCCGAATCTTACCGTCTCCCAGCCTTCTTTTCCCATGCCTCAGTCCTCTGTCCATTTCCTTTTCTCTCCTCCTGTTGTATCTTTCTCCTTGCTGTCCTCCTCTATTCTTTCTTTATTGACAATGATATAGCTTTGTAGCTTTATTATTATTATTAGTAGTATTATCATTATTTTTAGAGACAGGGTCTACTTATGTTTCTCAGGCTAGCCTGTAACTCCTGGGCCCAAGCCATCCTCTCCTGAGTACAGGAGGCTGGGACTGCAGGCGCTTGCCACTGCACCAAGCTATAGTATATTTTAATATATTTATTGCCATTAAAATTTCATGTGCTCTGTTTTTAATTTAAAATCAGTTAAGTTCAGTATTTTTGAATGTGTATGTGTTTTACACACAAAATGAACAACAGGCAAATGAACCAAACCCAATTAAATTGCTTTTTACTTCTGTGTGGTCTTCCATTGATTTTCCCCCCTCCTCTTCTGTGGTCAGAAGTGGCTTGTTATTGAAAAAAAAAGTTCCCAGGTCTCTCTCATGTGGTTATTGTTTTTACAACAAAAACAGCTACAACAATAGAAAAAGTTTCCACCCTTGTATTGTGGACCACAAGGGACACCCTCTCCCAAGAGATGTGCTCTATTTCTTGACTTCCTTCCATGGAAAGAGTCTTTGATGTAGTCTCTGAAAGCGGCCCGTGGTGTAAGGGGTTGGGGGTGCTGATGGTGGAAGTGTGGCTCTTCTCAATGATTCTGGGAATGCTTAGAGTGGGGCAGGCTGGCAGACTATGGCCAAGAGAGTACGTCCAGGAAGAATTTAGCATGATAGTTTTTCTCTGTCTTCCCAGGCTGAGCTGACCCAACTGGCTGTAGCAGGACCCAGACCTCTTTGGAAAAGAATGAGATGCTTGTCAGCTTTCTGATTAGTTTGGGTGGGACCCTAGGGGTGTCTTGTGCCCATCTTGGGAGGGTGGGCAGCCACCAACAGGTTGCAGGTATGAAATCCCAGATGCTTTGATGGATGTGTGCTGTACCACTTCATGATTTTCTTCTGACTCTGATTAATTACAGACAAAATTGAGTCTTGGTGCTCAGTGGTAAGTGAGTAGTTTAATGTCTAAAGTCGGCTTCGCATGCAAGAAGTCACCTTGAAGTGTGCAGTTTATTAAAAATTCACATGAGTTTTGTATTCTTTATAGCATGTCTGTGCTGGTTTTAGTATAAAATTATTTAAATTTACCATAAATTTAAAATTGTCTTACTGTTGAATACAGTTGATGGTCTAGGAAAATGTTGTGTTTATCTTGGGCTTTCACTTGTCCTGGCCTTCCCCAAATATTATAGGCTGGGGAAGGGCAGGCATCAGACCTGCTGGTGTTGGGAACAGCCCCTCCAGCCTTTCCTGCTGGCTCTGCCAGACCCACTGGATGCCCTGGTGGTTCCGAACTCACCCACACCCCAAAAGGTCAGGTTCTCCCCACACCAGGACTTGTTCCCTCACCAGAAGGCCTTTTTCTGCTTTTCCTGACTCCCACTTCTCCTTTCAGACTCCCCTCGCATCTAAAAGAAATGTTTTTCTCCTTGCACTCACCTTTCTACTTCTGTTCTTATTGCTGGCTCCCTTGTCTGTTTCCTCCTCCACATTGTGAGATCTGGGAAGAGAATTTCTCCTTTTGAAATTAAAATTTAATTTTTGTCTAAGTTACATATACAGTTTTAAAAGTCAAAAAACACCACACGAAAATATAAAGACTTTATAGAAGACTGTGTCATCCCTCCTCATCGTGGTGATCCACTCTCCAGCGTCAGTCGCTGAATATGAGTTTCTATTGCTGTAGTAACAAATTACCACAAACTCGATGGCTTAAAACAACCCAAATTTATATTACATGTCTGTAGGTTAGAAGTCTGATAAAAGGTCTCACTGAGCTAAAATCAAGGCGTTAGGATTGGGTTTCCTTCTGGGAAGAATCTGTTTTCTTTTGTACTCTGCCATCTAGAGAACATGCAGGGGTATGTCTTAGCTCAGGGTCCCCTTCTTCGGTCTCAAAGCCAGGAAGGACTGCTTGAGTCCTTCTACCATTGTGACCTTCTTCCAGAGTCACATCTTCATCTGATTCCCTTCTCCCTCTTCCACTTTTAAGGACCCTTGTGATTACATTGGGCCCCCCTGGATAATATATGACAGTCTCCCTTTTTAAGATCAGTTGATGAGCAACCTTAATTTCATCTGCAACCTTAATTCTCTTTTGCTATGTAACCTAACAGGTTCATAAGTTTGAGGTTAAGATATTGACATCTTTGAGGAGCCATTATTCTGTCTATGACAGTCACTTCCAGTCCTTTTAGCTGTTTCTCCTGATATTACTATCATTTTTATAAGTTACCTGCTTATATTGTTATTTCCTGATTATTCATTTTAGATGTTATTTCTTGATGTTTTACTATGGAATAGAGGATCCCCCACCCCCCAATACTTTTCCTTCCTCCCCATCTTTCTAATGCAGTTCCATCACAGTTTTTGGTTACATTGATATTTATTACATTATTTTACTAGTGTAAATAGTGTTCGTGGCTGAGCCATATAGTATGCTATAATTATATTATCTTTCTTGTACATTTTTTGAGTTAATAATTGCCTTATTTTTTCTATTTACTTAGTTTCTATGTACTTTTTTGTAAGTCCCAAAATCTGACAGCATTTTAAAACATTGCTATTTTATAACATGTGTTCCTTTGTATTTTATTATCTTTTTTTTTCCCCCATGGAGACTTCCCTCCTAGAGGCTTCCATCCCTCTCCTCTCTTCTTGCCCATTGACCTGTAGGCCTGTGGCATGAGTCATTCTTGGGAATTCCCTCCTCTAGTTCTAGGTTGGATCCTCTCTTTCCTCTTTGTTCATTTATTCCTCCATGAGTTTCTGAGAGAGGGTTTGTGGAAGTTGATCACTTTAAACTTGCATGTATGAATTATTCTTGTCCTAACTCATATTGATTGGTGGTTTGACTTATCTAGAATTTTAGGTTGGAAGCCATTTTCCCTTAAAGTTTTGAAGACATTGTTCCACTGTCTTCTAGGTTTCAATACTGATATGAAAAATTTGGATGCCATTCCGACTCTTGATCATTTATGGATAATCTGCTTTCTCACTGAAAGTTTTTAGGATCTTTTTCTTTCCCTGTATTTGAAATTTCCTTGCTTTAAAAACTGTTGGGCTGGGTCTTTGATGTTTCTTTTTGATCTGAAGACTTTAGTCTTCATCTTTTAGTTTGAGGAAATTTTCTTAAATATATATATTTTTATAATTTCCTTTTCTCCATTTTCTGTGTCTTGTCTTTGGAACATCTATTAGTTGTTGGAGTATCTGGATTGAGTTTATGATTTTAAAATCTTTTATTTCCTATTTTCCATTTTATTATATTTTTGTTTTACTTTTAGAGAGATATCTTCAACCCTTTTCAATTTTTCAATTTCTGCTTTCATGTTTTTACATAAAACATACTTCCATGTTTTACTTTCTGAGAGCTCCCTAGTTCTCTGAATGCTTTTCTTTTTTAAATAGCATCGTATTCTTGTTTCATGGGTGCAATAAATTTCCTATATTAGTGTGTTTTTTTTTTTTTTTTTTAGTGGTTTTCTGCTGTTCCCTACGTTATCTTTGTTTCCTCCAAGTCCCTTTTCCTGCTTGTTTTGGTACTGTATCTCCCATTGGAGCCATCCTTCCATGGGTGCTGATCCTTTACTGTTCACTTACATTTTAAGAGTGGACACCGGCCGGGCGCGGTGGCTCACGCCCGTAATCCTAGCACTCTGGGAGGTCGAGGCGGAAGGATCGCTCAAGGTCAGGAGTTCGAGACCAGCCTGAGCAAGAGCGAGACCCCCGTCTCTACTAAAAAATAGAAAGAAATGATATGGACAACTAAAAATATATATATAAAAATTAGCCGGGCATGGTGGCGCATGCCTGTAGTCCCAGCTACTCGGGAGGCTGAGGCAGAAGGATCGCTTGAGCCCAGGAGTTTGAGGTTGCTGTGAGCTAGGCTGACGCAACAGCACTCTAGCCTGGGCAAAAGAGCAAGACTCTGTCTCAAAAAAAAAAAAAAAAAAAAGAATGGACACCAAAATGCTGATTGGGCTTCTGTGGGACCAGGAGGGGGCCTGTTAACTTCATTGCAGGGTTATCCAGCAGAAAGCCTTTTTTTTCCCCCTTGGAGAATACTAGATATTGGTGCCTATATATTTTTCTCTGGGGCTTTCCTGGAGAGAGCTTTCTTGGAGAGGATTTTGCCTGGGGTGGGGGGTAGGGTGGATAACAACCCAGCTGTCCTCCATTCTGGGAGCCTTGATGGAAGCTGGCTGGGTATTAGCCAGTTTGATATGTAGACTTTCACTCAATTTCTTAGTCTTCTGAAAGTTGCTCCCCTCTCTCCCTACCTCAGCTGTGTCTGATTCTGGACAGTCTCTGGTGTAAGTTGCCTGAACAGTGGACCTCCATATTCTGCTGGCTGAGGGAGGGAAATCACCAGGCTGAGTAGATTGTAGGAGGGACCCTGGACCTGATTGCTCCTTGCCCCTCTTTTTAGTCCCATTCTGCTTCTCCATTTAAAGTCCTTGGTGCTTCCAGTTCCTGAGTCTTCTCCAGGTTCTGTGTTGAGTTGGCCGTTTGTTCAGTGGTTTCTTCTCATGCTTGCACTTAGCAGACCAGACAAAGCAGAAACCTAAATCAGCTACCACATGGCAATCAGCTCTCGCTCTCCCAGAGTTCTGTTGGTTTATCTCATTTACTCTGGTCTCTTTTCCATTAAGCAACACATTCCTCTACTGTCCTTTTAGTGGGGTCCTGAGAGAGATCACAGAGAAACATGGGTGTCCAGCCCTCTGATTTCACCAGAAGTGTGTTTCATCTCTTTATCTAAGCCCTTAAACTTGTGCCTGATACAGGGTATCTTCCCCAAGAAGATGATTGAATGCATGTTTCTAAGATGATATGCATACAGTTAGTCATCAGATTCAAGAGAGTCCCAAATACAATTGTACAAAAATAAATCCATTGTTTATTGTGAGATAGACATATCTCCCCATGCAGTGTAGGATAAGACAGCATTATAGACTGTTGGGCTGGTGAGTGGTGAAGCCTACTGTCTTATCACTAATTACCTGAGTCACATTGAGAAGTCCCTTAACCAGACTGGGTCTTGGTCTCCTCAGCCTTAAGATGCGGTGCTGGTCAAGGTTTGATTCAGTTCTCTGCCTTGAGCACCTGCTGTGTGCAAGGCACGGTGCTAGAATCCTTCCAGGTGTCTCTCCTAAGGCATCAGTGCCGTGTTTTGTACGTATGTTTGTTATGGCCTGTGTTGCACTGAGTTGATGGTGTGTCTTTCTCCTGAGCTTAATTCAGTGTCTTGTACAGAGTACGTCCTCTGCACATTTTTTTATCTCTTACTGTTTCCAGACTGTGAGTGCTTTGTGAGGACTACATGAGGACTACATTGTAATCATCTTTGTATCTCCTGTGTCTGCCACAGTTCTTGGCACATAAGAGGATATAGGAAATGTTGGATTTTTCCGCTAAGGAATACATCAAAGACATATGAAATTGTGCGTTGCTCTTCGAGAGTCCCCAGACCCTGCTTGGAAAACAAGGCCTTGCTTATTGAGGGTCCAGCCTCATACTCCCTGGTCCACTTATAGAGTTGAAGGGCTTATTGGACTAAAGTCAATGGAGATAGCAATTTTGGACCACAGCCTTGACACTAGAGGATTGTTTTCCCCCAAACAGATCATAGCCATACATTGGTTTAATAGGCCTTACATTGTTACAAGTTAAGATCAGATTAAAAACATTTAAGTGCTTTTTCTTAACATATAGTGGAAATTTCAGGGAGATAGATTTAGCTCAGTGGAAGAACTTTTCATCATTAAAGTTATTTCCTGCCAGTCTGCACTGGGATGCCCTGAATTCTGTGTCAAGCCAAGGCTAAATGTTCACTGGCCAGGGAACCTGAAGAATATTAATAGATGCCTTTGTGGGAGATGAAGTACTATTAGAGCACCTGAAAAGTCCTTTGGTTTTGATTTGTTCAACAAATAGCTGTTGAGCAGCAACTATAGACCAGGATCTGTGCTGGCCTCTAGGAATATAGCAGTGAACAAAGAGAAATGGCACCTGCCTGTCCTGGAGTTTATAGACTAGAGCTGAGCTGTGCAGTACGGTAGCCAGCAGCCACATGTGGCTAAATTAATTAGAGTGAAATACCATTACAAATTCAGTTTCTCAGTCGCACTAGCCACATTCAAGTGCTCTGTAGCCACGTGTGACTAGTGAGTGCCCTATGGACAGCACACATATAGAATGTTTCCATCATCTCAGGAAGATCTCTTAGGCAGGCTGGACTACAGAGCTAAGATTCTGTGTTTCTAGACCAGATTTCTACGATTAGACTTGCTTCATGATGGAGACAACTGAAGCACAGAAAAGCTATTTGTTTAAGGGTGTGTGGCTGATGGGACTGAGCTAGGAACATTCTTGAGCATGGCTCTTCTCTCCCTGAAGTGAGATAGGGTGACTAAGAGTATGGTCTCTGTACTCAGGCTGCCTGGGTTCAAATCCTGGCTCTGCTACCTCTTAGCTTTGGGTCCTAGGGCAAGTCACTCTCTGTGCCTCAGTTGCCCTACCTGTAAAATGGAGAAAATGATAGTACCTACCTCTTAGGATTGCAGGGAGGATTAGATGATCCAATGATGCAAGCCTTTTAGAACTGTGCCTGACCCATAATAATCACTCAGTAAATGCTGGTCACTATATTGAGAATGAGAAGGGATTAGAAGTTATTGGTAGAACCAAGGAGGCATTTTCGTCCTTGGAAAAAGAAAGCAATCAGGAAAGGCTGTGTTTGTAGAGCTGAGTGACCACCCGGAGAGAGATACATAACTGAATGTTTCTGAGCCAGGGGGCTGCTTCAGTCTTGTGAGGTGTTGTAAAAATCCCAAGCACATTCATGAAGCCCTAAGTCCCCAGATTGGTCACTGGTACTGTGAACAAGGACCCTTTCATTGTCTCCTTCCTCCCAGCTTGCCTCTATCCAGGCTGGTCCCTACAACCCTTTCTCCTGTCTCCAAATATTGCTCTCCCCTCACTGCATCTCCATCTTGGGGGAGACGTTTCCTGTCACCCTGGTGGAGCAGAGGGATGCACCAAAAGAACACAGAAGAGAGAAGAGACAGAAGCATAGGTAGTTTAGCAGTTGGTCCTGGTCTTTTCTTTGAGGTTTCTGTCCCTTGGTGATGTCGTTCCCACTGTTGCTCAGTCTCACCAGCAGGCCCATGTAGAGCAGCACGGTGTCCTAGGGATGCCCCATTTTGCTGGATGAGGAGAAAGAGAGGTCTGATGTTAGCCCCAGGGATGGGAAGGTGCCCATGTGGTAGGTAAATCCCTGCTTAGGGTGGAACTTTGGCTTAAGACGGGCTTTAATAGCCACAGTCTCATCTCATTCATTAAACAAATGTTGGTCAGTGATGTCAGCATGGGCCCCACCCTCCCGGAGTTTATTTCCTCATTAACCCCCAGCAGGGCAGGGCTCTTGTCTTCCCCAACAGGCTTTCCACAGTGTGTTTCAGGTTATGAAGCAGGAAGGTTCGAGTATGACAAGGTGTGTGTGGGGAGGTACTCTAGAGGTGCATAATGGATGTGGCATCTCGCCTCACCCAGGTGAGGCACACAGGGCAACTAGTAGAGGCCAGCGACGTAACTGAGGTCAGGTGTCTGGGAATGGCAGACCCAGGACTGACCTGTGAGGAGACTGTTCCTGCTAGCTGGAGTCTCAGCCTGGCATAGAATACAGGTTCTGCTGAGGACCAATGATCAGAAGTGTTGAGTAGTTTTCACCTATAACTGGCTCTGCCAATCCATTTCTGTTTGGGCCTTGACTTTCCATCATGCTGGGTGGTTTCTAGCTTATAGCAGTTAACACAGGAATGGGTGCTTAGTAGATCATGAAATTGCCCCTCTGCCTGTATGTCAGTGTGAAGGCTCATTACTCATTTACATAATGCCTTGTGCATAGATGATTAACATCAGCTTGTAGGCTGACCTTTGAGCTTGGTTTTGCAGTATGAAAGGTCCCGAGGACATATCTTGTGAAATCCAAACAGCTTCTCTTATGGCCTCGAGCTTGCATGGAACTGGTGACTGTCCATACTAGCAGGTTCCTTGTCTGATGTATAGGTAATTCATTTGCAGATTACTCTTCCTCACTTAGAGTTTGTCTTTAACTGGGGCAGTTCTAGTGTTGAGTGACTGTTTCCTGCAAGCATAAAATGATGGTCAGGGTTGTAGTTGCTTCTAGTAAATTGACAGGGTTGAAAATGGGAACATTCGCCTGGTACATTGACGTCAGGGAGTCTTTCCAAAGCTGCTGTAATATAGACACTGCTGACTCTTCCGTGCTTGGGCCTTTCTTTACAGACAGTGCACACAGGAGGCTGGCGATAGGATACTGGGCAGGATCTAGAAGCCAGGGATGAGGTAAGAGAGGCCAGAACTGGAGCTGGGAGACCTGAGTTGCTGCCCCAGTGGCCTGGCCAGTAGGGTATCTGGGTGGAGAGGCAAGGCAAGAGTAGGAACTGCTTTTAAGCAGGACAAAGAGAACAGAGAAAACAAAATCCCAACTGGGACAGAAATTAGAGTAGCTGGAGAAGGCTGGGGCTTGGGAGAGCCAAGGGCCTAAGCAGGGTATGGTGGTGGTTGCTGAAAATCAGGTTGCCAGGCCCACGAAGCTGGGCCAAGGCAGTTTTAGGCCTTTTAGGATGATTTTGTGTTTGCTTCTTAGGGCCTTTCTGTTGGACATGGTACATTAGTGAGCCAGCACTGGCAGGTGTGAGGGGGCGAGGCCCCCTAGGAACCAGGAAATATTAGTCATGTCTGAGCACTGATAGAAGATACGGCTCCTCTTTAAGACAGCTGCTGCAGGAGGAGGCCCTGCAGCCGCCAGCCTGCATTATAGTCAACATTCTTGGTTTTATCTTTAATTATTAAAGTCATGAGCTATTTAAATACTCACCTGAAGCATCATTGCAAATAATTTTCCCTTCCTAGGGTCAAAGGAGCTGCAGCAGAGAAGGGGTTTGTGGCCTGTGGTTCTGGATCCCCCAGGTGGCTCCGTCAAGGAAATCACACCTCTGTAACGTGGAAATCCATGAAATGCCCTTGACAGCAGGGCGCAGAGCTCCGTGGGGCTGTCTTGCAGGTTGGCATTTATTTTGAGTGAGTTCTTAATTTGGGGAGTATAGGGTGTTCCTTTTTATTGTAGGCAAGGAAGAAACAGTCCTGTTAGATGATGTAAAATATTTAACACTCTCTTTAAAAAATTAAACTGCCCGGGAGCCTTCAGTTGGTGGTGCCTGTGGCACCATGCATGGTTTTCAAGAGTGTCTCTTCAGAAGGGGCGGGCTGGGGGTCCAGTGCTGGGAGGGTGAGCTGGGAGGCCGAGAGCCCACCTGCTCTGCTCAGCTCAGAGGCTGGGCAGTAGCAGGGCTGAGTGACCTTTTCAAAGGGTCATAGCCTGGAGTGGTCTTTTTTGACAAATGGAAAGGAGTGAAGGGGAGAAGGAGAGATTGTCATCCTTTTTGGGCTTGTTTATTTGTTCATTTTTTTTTTCCCATTTTTTTTTTTATTTTAGCATATTATGGGGGTACAGATGTTTAGGTTACGTATGTTGCCCTTGCCCCCCATCCCCCCCTAAGTCCGAGTTTCAAATATGTCCATCCTTCGGGTGGTGCGCATTGCACTCTTTGTGTATGCAAATACCCGTCTCCTCCTCCCCCCTCCCCCCCCCCCTGCCCAACATCCAATAGATGTTATTCTTATATGTGCATTTATGTGTTGATCAGTTAATACCAGTTTGATGGTGAGTACATGTGGTGCTTGTCTTTCCATTCTTGGGATACCTCACTTAGTAGAATGCGTTCCAGCTCTATCCGGGAGTATACAAGAGTGTTCATTTTGTTTTATTGGCCTCTCTTAGTCCCTGGCACATACCATTGTCCATCCAGCCTCAGGACTTTTGCCTGTGTGGTTTCCTTAGCCTGGAATCCTCTTTTCTCCATTTACCTGGTTAATGCTGCTCAGCCTTCAGATCTCGCCTAGAGCACCATATTCTTGGGGAACCCCTCTGTGACTTTCCTGCCTGGGTTAAACCCTGCTGTTTGAGGGCTCTCGTGGTTTGGTGGTTCTTCATAGCATATGTCTCAACTGCTTTGTTCCACTTGTTTGGAAGATTGTTTGCCCACCCCACCAGTCTGTGGGAGCACGGTGACACTGGCCAGGGCTCTTTCCTGTCGCCCTTGTATCCCCAAGGCCTAGCCTGTGCCTCGCCCACAGGAGGTGCTCCACTGTCTGCTGAGTAAATGGATGCATTTAGTCATTTAGTCATTTTTTAACTTTTGAGTTCTGTACCAGACTCTGGGACTTTAAGGAGAATAAAACACTCCCTGCTGTCCTCACAGAGCTCCTAAACTCGAACAGTGGATGAGCTCTGAAGGGATCCATCAAGGTACAGAGAGAAAACATAATCCGTTGAAGTTTTGTTTATTTTTTAACTGAAAGAAAGAAAGACAGCTTTCCTATTTATAGGAGTACAGATTTTATAATTACCTTGTAAGTAAATGTGCTCAAAGCTATTTCAGTGACAGGAAGGTGTGATCAAAAAATTTGGTGAGCACTAGTGTGGAGGGAGAGGTAGGCAAATGAAGAGGTTTTTATGCCAAAGTGTGGTGAGCTGAGCACTATGTGAGGGCAAGTACAGGGTGCAATGTGGGCACATTGGAGAGGAACTGGAACTGGGCCAGAGGAGGGCATGGCTGAGAGAGGACAGAGGGACCAGCACATGCAAAGGCAGGGCGGCATGAGATGGCTTAGTGGGTTGGGAGAAAACAAATAATTTAATAAGGCTGGAGGAGGGTCTGCTAGGTGCCCTGTCCTGGAATTGGGAGGGGTTGAGAATTGGGAATTCCAGGAGAGATGAGACTGGCCTCCTGCCTGCAGGGTGGGCATAGTCTAGGAGGGGAGAGAAGTGTGCAAATGTCCCTTAGGAGAGACACAGCATGGAGAATTGCCTGGGATTCAGAGGAAGGTGGATGTTTTGGTTAGGAGGGATCAGGCCTGGTTGTGCATTAGAAATCGAATGTACCCAAGATCTCAGAGGCCCCTCTCTTCATTGCAGAAGGGGAGGGGTGGAGGCTGGGGGTTGACCTCAAGGCTCTTTTGAAGCCCATCTCAGGGTAAGACTTCTCCATGAAGTTCTCCTTGGTTTTCTCTGACCCAGTGGAATTTTTATCTTAATATGATTTAGACCCCTCCTCGGGCTTTACTTTCTGTGTTTCAGCATTGTATAGGAACAAGCAAATGGCCTATGGTATATGTAAATGTGCATATTCAGTGTGTTTACTTACCTAGGCAATCAGGCACACTCCCTTCTCTTCTTTTTTTTTTTTTGTTTTCAAGTCCCAGGGCATGAAGTAATTATGTAATCAGAATCCACATAGAGTGTGGCTAGATAAGGTGTAATTAAAGAGGAAAGCCTAATTTTGGAAGAATGATAAGAGGTCATTTGACTCAGTCTGGGCCCAAATCCAATCTTGGAAGAACAGTAAGAGGTCATTTGGATGTAGGGAGCTTGAGGCCACCCAGGAGCCCAGACTGGCCTCAGAATTGGACAGATTCTGTTTCAGTGCACTGTGAAAGCCATTCACAGAGCATCTTCTTGGTTTAGGGGATTGTGGGAGGCCCATCCATGAGTAAGGAACGCAAGTCCTGGATCTCAGGGAGGACATGGGGGGGACGTGGGCCTGAGAACAAGTAGGAGGCCCAAGGGTGGAGAGGTGAAGACTCCCTGGGGGGGGGGTGTTGGGGAAGAATTCACAGAGCAGGTGGCAGGTAACCTGTGCCTTGAAGGGTAAGGAGGATTTCAAGAGCAAGGACAAGAACTTTCTGGACATATTACAGGCACTCAGATAATATTTGTGGAATGAAGGCCAGGCTGAGGTTGGAGGTGGAAGGAACGTGGCCATGTTGGTGGGTGGTCACTTTGCAGTTTGGTGAGGAGGTCAAGCTTGTACAGCTCAGGCAGTACTGTGACAACAGAAGGCCAGAAGGCTCATAGGCCCTTGACCGTGTGGTAGTGACTATGTACAGAGGAGTCAGAGATTGCTGTGGAGGTCAGGGGAGGCCTCTTTGTGGAGGGGGACTTGGACAGAGCCTTGAAGGACCAGTAGGTGGGGGGAGAGGGAAGAAGGGAAGACTTTCCAAAGGAGGTGAATGATATGGGCACCTGGAGAGGGAGAAGAAAGAAGATCATCCCAGGGAGAGGGGAGGGGGCACGGGGAGCAGGGTGAAACCAGCTTGGCTGGAGAGGGTGAGCCTGGTGTCTGGAGGCCAGGTGTGGGGCAAGATCCAGGGGGACAAAGGAGCCATGGTGGATTGTTGGACAGGTGAGTGGCACCAAAAAGACATGTTAAAGGAAGTGGAATCTGGCCTTGGTGGGTGGGATGGGTTCTGGGGAATTCAGTCTCAGCTACTGGCACAAGGTGGTGGACACCAGGCAGTGGACTTGGGAGGGTAAGGCCACCTGCGGTCCCTTATCACTGAAGAGTTACTGGTCTTGGTGATGAGAGGATGAGAGAAATAAGACAGGGGAAAGGCAGAGGTGACAACAAGGTCCCAGCCTAGGAGAATGGAGACATCTGAGACAGGAGGGGTACCAGCTGTTGGAGGAAGAGGGTGTAGGGTGGAGTCTTGGTGTGTCGACAGTCCTGAGACCCCTGTTCTAACCCCAGTCCTGCCTGTGAACTAGAGGAGAGACCTTGGGCCAATCCTTTCATCTCCTGAACTACATTTCTTTGTCAGCGGGAGTCGCTGCCTTTGAGGTTCAAGCTCCGATCAGATGAGTGGGGTCATTACAGCCCTAGGGCTCAGGGGAAGGGTTTGGGCTGGAGATATGCGAGGCTGCCACACAGAGGTGAGAGAAGAAACATAGTCCTGTTCCTTGTCCTCCTTGGAGGGAGCAGGAGCCTGAGGGAAGGGCTCTGCCTGACCGAGTTGAATGAGGAGTTTCTGGGAGAGGAGGCTGCTCGGGCTCAAGCTGCCCATCTCAGGGTGGTTTTGAGACTCTGACATAATGGGTGTAAAACTCAGCTTATACAAACATTGATGGAAGTGCACCATTCTGAGGTGGAGCAGGGAAGGGGTTAATCTTCCAGAGTTTACAGAAAGGAAATTCTCAGGATAGGGAACTGGTAGTGAATGTCTCCCCACCCCCACAAAACCAGTCTTCCCGGAAACCTAAGGCCTTGGACCTTTAGAGAAAGAGTCTGTGCGGAGAAGGCTTCCTGGCAGAGGAGGACCTGGACAGAGCCTTGAAGGACAAATAATATATGAAAAAGCAGAGAGGGAAGGACTTTCGGAGGAAGAGAATGACATGGAGTTACAGTGCACAGTTCACAGTAGAGAGTCCAGAAAGGAAGGCATATGATTTTTAAACACCTAGTGTGTATACCAGCTTTGCACCAGGTGCTTTTATGATCTTTGTCTCAAAACCTTTACATCATTTCTGCCTCTTATTGTCTCATGTTAAGGCAACAGGATTAGAGGGGTGAACTCATTTGCCCAAGGTCTCAGTGGTAGGGTGGGATTTCCTTTTATTCCGCTTTCTGACTCCAGTGGCATTAAATACCCACGTCACTATTTTCTGTTGGCTCTCTGGGAAATATAAGAAAAACAGAGAATGATTTGTCTTCCTGACCCTATTCCCAACTTAAGCGCTTACCTAAAATGTGGCTCCAGCTGCCACCCACGCTGCAGCACTCCGGCACCGTGCACCATCTTCGAGAGCAGTGGTGGGAGCCTGTAGAGCTCCTCAGAGTCTAAAACTCTCCCTCACAGAGGGGGAAACTGAGGCCCAGAAAGGCGAAGGGATGTTGCAAGGTCAGGGGCAGAATGGGGATGAGAACCAGAAGAGCCTGGAGACTTTGGTCTGCTTGGCTATTTTAAGGCTGCTCCTGTAGAAAAGTTTGTTTTTAGACAACAATGAAAACCTTTGTCTGGAGAGTTGGTCTGGGTTGGATTGAATATGAAAGGTCCTGTGTGTGTGTGTGTGTGTGTGTGTGTGTGTGTGTGTGTGTCTTTCCTTCACTTTAACCTCAGATGCCTTTGAACTAGCAGGGAAGATTCTTTAAGACCAAAGGTTAAGACTAAAGGCATTTAACAGGTGGAAGGGGCATAGGAAGGAGGGGAAGATCAGAGGCCACAGAAATAGAAGACTAAACTGTAGGCTTGGCCAAAAGGAATTTCCCAAGCCTGTAAATAATACTAACATTATTGAACACTCACTGCGACAGGCAATCTTTACATGTAACATCTTTTATGTAATTGCCACAGCTTCCCCATGAGCTAGGTGCTGTTTTATTGCTCCTGTTTTGCAGATGAAGGAACTGAGGCTCAAAGAGGCTGTCACCTATCTAAAGTCACAGGATTAGTAAGATGTAGAGCCAGGACTCCATAGCTCTGCCTTCATCCCTCAAGCTATTTTGCTGGACTAGGAGCTCTGGGTGTCTGAGCATTTGAGGATTTATGAACTAGCACATTTAGGGAGATCATCCTTTGGTAATGGTTCTCAGTGGTGGTGATGGTGGGAATAGGGTGGTTTTATCCCCAGGGAACATTTGCCAATGTCTGGAGTCATTTTCGGTTGTTGTAATTTAGGAGATTTTACTGGCATATAGTGGATAGAGGCCAAGCATGTTCCTAAACATCTTACAGTGTGCAAGATAGCCCCCACAACAGAGTTGTCCCGTGCAAACGTCAATAGTGCTGAGTTTGAGAAACTCTGCCCTTTGGCAACCTGGTTGTAGTTTTACCGCTTAGAGCACAGGGCTAGTGGAAGGGCCCATCTGAAGAACTGAGTTGTTCCTTTAGCTTCAGAGACTTACGTTGTACTTTAATGGATATTCGCTGTTTGGGTTCCTCACTAACTTAGCCCTGAGGGGCCAGGGTGGTGGTAGTGGTGGGTGGAGACTGGGAAGAAAAATTCTAGCAAGGCGTGACCAGCCAGGGTGACCCAGGGCTGCACCTGAGCCGGCAGCAGGTGAGAGGTGGGCGGGGTCCACCCCAGGCTGCTGAGAATCGATTCAGCCACTTCACCTTGCGTAACTGATGTAAAAACTCGGATCCAGCTAGTTGTGCTTTTTTTTTTTGAATTAAATTATCGCTGTGACTGCTCACTGTCAGAAATGTCTGAGGAAGGGATACACATGTTGCAGATACACTCAATACAAGTATGCTACTTGCCAGACTCCTCTGTTACTAGTTACTGTTTAATCTCACTCTAGTCGGCCCGATTCCACCGAGGGGAGAACTGCACACCAATACGGGGAGCCCCAGGACCCCGGGCTTTCCCCGTAGCCTCCCTGTGCCGAGCGTGCGGGTCAGTCAGACCAGGACTGCTCCTGAGAGGGTGGTCCTGAGGAAGTGCCCACTGCTTTACCCCCTTTGCCGTTTCTTCCCACTCCCTCTTCCAGGTCAGACACGGAAAATGTGTGCTCTGTGCCCTCGTCTCGCGTGGTGACCTCCCCAGGTCTGATTTCTGCCTCAGCAGCAGCCGCTCCCTTCGTACCACTGGTCGTGAGCTCGCCTTGCCTGCCAGGCTTCTGCTCTGGCCACTTCCTTTCCATCACCTGGGACCCACCCCAAGGCCTCCTTCTTGAAGCTGTCTGGCCACTCTGGCTAACAGTGTCCCTTCTCCTCTCCAGACACCCTCCACTCCAGGACTCCTTGGGTTGTTTATCCAGTCATTAAATTCTTAGTGTTTCCTGTGTCACCTTCTGACCTCTCCAGTGGCTCAGTCACTGCATAGCAGTGTGGCCTTAGGTGAGTCATGTACCCTCAAGAACAGCATCATAGCATTGAATCAGTTTCTTCCCAGCATCAGCGTGGAATGAGAGTCCACAGTTGCGGAACCTGGGGTGTTTCTCTAAGGTTAGTGGAAATTCAGGTTTCCCTTTGACCCCATGCAGATTCACAGAGAACCCAGAACTAGTTGCTAGAAAACTCTGCTCAGACTAAACAAGCGTCTTTAGAGTGCCTGCTCTGTGCAGGGGCGTGTCTGGTAGGTTCAGCAGGGGTGTGAGATGGGTGTCATGGGCTTTGCCCTCAGGGAGCTCACAGCCTGAGGGGTGGTGGCTGTGTCTATTCAAAACCATAATAGACTCCCGCAGGTTACTCTGTGTCCATCCTTAGGACCAGTTATCACAGTTTCATGAGCGCTTGTGCCCCCCACCCCCACCCCAAATTAAAGTTCTGTGAGAGGTGGAATTTTTTAAGTCTTTCTCATCGTGGGCCGGACACATGCACAGTCAGTGTGTATTTGTTGAATGAGTGCAGTAATGAATGGTACCAGTGGATTTGTGTTATGAAGGAAGGATAGATGGGGGTGGTACAGACTGGAGGGGTGGGTTGAGGTAGGAGGAGGGAACAATGGGAGCAAATGTACAGAGGTGGTGGCGCCCAGGGCATGCTGGGCACCTGCAGGCCCACTGCGATTGGACCATGTGACACGGCAGAATGTAAAAAGACCAGAAAGGTACGTTGGGGCCAGATGGTGGAGAGTCTTGAATTCCAGCTATGTGGAAGGGATTGGATTTAGTCTGTGGAGTAGGATGACCTCACATCCGGTTTCCCAGGGTGGATTTGCCTGTTGTCCCAGTGTGATTATCACTATGCTCTTTCTCAAGTACATGTTTGGCTGATAAATTACATGGTTCTGCAGTCTTTAAGGCTGTGTGGAGGCCCTGAGGGTTTCACAGTGGGACATGGTCAAGCTGGCCTTAGGAAGGTCAGTGCCCATTGTGCTTGGCAGACCCTGGAGGCAGATGAGATGTCCTCTAGTCCAGGCAATTTGGGCCTGAGCCAGAGCCATGGTGACTTCTGAAAGGAGGAGATAGTTACGAAAGAGACTAAAGGATGAAGTGACACGACTCGTGGTCTCTAAAAAGGCTCCAAGTTGGCTCTTCCAAAGATAGACCCATTCTAAAGTTCAGGCATCCTGAACAAGCGTTTTTCTAACTTGAAGTTATGACTAATAAGAAAAAAATATCTACATTGTGCCTATTTCCTGAGCAATTAAAAGTCAGAGAAGCTTCTGCCCAGCCTCCAAAATGGCCTGGTGATACCCACTGGTATTCACTTTCCTAAACCCCGGCATTGTTCCTTGGAATTCAAAATAGGTTATGAATGTGCTTGATGTCAGGAAAGATAAATCTGTGAGGAGGACTGTAGTCAATACATTTCCTTTTTAAGTAGAAACAATATAAAGAGCTTAATTCAGTCCCGAATCAATCTCACTTTGTTGCTATGATTGTGTAAAACCTGAACTGCTTTATGTCTGTCTCACGCTGTTTATATTCCCCCGATGTTCCCCGTCTCAGCTGGCCCTGCACAGAGTCTCAGCCTTTTTAGGCCATGTACAGCTCTCTCCTCTTGGGGCTGTTTTCTCGTGCACTGCAAAAGGGTTGTGCGATGAGCAGTGATTTCATTTTATAACTTAGGGTTCTCTTCAACGTGGCTATTCAGTGGTGCCCTCAAATGAGCTTCCATGTCTTAGAGAGTTGGAAGGCTAAATTCTTTGGCCTTTTTCTTCCCATTAAAAGATTACTAAATTTTAAAATAGTTGATATATACACATGGTTTGGAAATCAAGACACTATGAAAGGTATACATTCAAAGTTTTCGTTCTTGCTCCTGCTGTGTCCACCCCACTCCCTCTGCCACCCTGCACCCGTTAGGTGGGGCGAACATACATTCCATTTATCCCAGGACAGTTCCAGCGAATGATCAATAACACCCTCTTTCACTCACAAAAGTGTCCCAGTTTAGGTGATAAATTATATATTATCCAACAGGTGATCACTTTTATTAGTTTCTCGTATATCCCTGTAAGATTTCTATGTGCAGATACATGCATGGGGGTGTGTGTGTGAGACATACATTGCTTTTTCCACTTAATAATACATCCTGGAAAACTCTCCACGTAGTATAAATGGGATATCCTCATTTGATAAACTGTTTTTGGAGAGTAGTGTTTGTAGAGACTGGTAGGCAGTTGCCTTTCCCTTGGTTTATTAATTTAATTGCTATTTAAGGGTAGCTTCTGTTTACCTAGGGAGAAGCAAAAGGCTGTGGGAAATGAAACCAGCTTCCTTCACTTAGGAAAGCCACTTCAGTAGTAAACCCATCCAGGAAGCATTTATTAAGCACCAGCTTTCTGCCTAACATGATACTAGGCGCTTTGGATGAAGTGGGCCCTCTCTTCATCGCCACTTGTCTAAATCTTTCAAGGTCTAGCTCAGATGCCTCAGTTCTTCATGAAGCCATTCCTGATTTGCTAGCCAGAATTCCTTGGCATCTCCACCCATCCACTCATCCATCCATCTCTCCATCCATTAACTATCCATCCATCCATCTCATCAACCAGTGTCCGCTGAGTGCCTCCTTGTGCCAGGACCTGTGCTAGAAATGTGAGGATGGACAAGATGATGAGCCCTTTCCTCTAGGAGAGAGAGAGACTGATGAGTGAACAGGCAAGGACAGTGCAACCCAGTAGCCTCAATGATAGCCGTATACTCCTGGTGTTGAGGAAGCACAGAGCAGAGGGTGCCTGGTCACTGTTGAGCTTGGGAGGCTTGGGAGGCATTCTGGAGCAGGAACTTCCCCTCATGAAGCTTGTTTTTCACTTTCTACTCTAGGGATTCACCTTATCCTCACTGTTAGACTCCCCTGTCACTGCAACCTTTGGCGTAGTGTTCTTCGTTTAATAGTCACTCAAATACTTATTGAATGGGGGTGGGAGGTAAAAGTCAACATTAATTAAATAGACCTAGCCTGAAGGATCTTAACATCAGAAAGAGCAGGTGAGATGTTGTTTGCTTCTCTTGGCCTTTATGGTTTATCTATGCAACTGATATCCTGCAGGGGCCCCTCTAAAGTAGTGCCTGTGCCTCCTTTCATCCATGGCATGCGTCTGTCCCCACCTCCTCTTAGCATTGCCCTGGTAGGAAGCCCTTGTGACTCTGACTGGTGCTGAAAGGAAAGAGCTGCATGAATGGGGGCCCCAAGTCCCACACTGTCTCTGGTCATGGTTTCCCCCTTGGAATGAGGGGTGGCTGTGACCCCTCAGGATCCATGCTTGTCTGACATTTCAAAAACAATGATTTCAAGACTCAGCCTGGTGGCTCAGCCAGCTCCTTCTTTTATCTTCTTCTAATAAATCCAGCTTCCTTTGCAGTTTCCTGGTGCCATAGGGGGTGATCAGTCCAGGATAAGAAATAGCCAGGCCAGGAAAATGACCTTTTAATAAAGTTGAAAGGGCCACTGGGAGAGCGGGTATGGCCAGTCCTGTGGCTGTGGTCTGTGCTGATGGAGCATCAGGTCGTGACTCCAGCTGTGCAGTTGCAGGGCAGCCAGTGTTGGGTTGTCATGGAACAAGGTTTTGGCTGAATGTTAGCAGATGATTTCCTAAAACTGCACAGAAGCAGCATTTTGAGGAAGAGGTGAGATTTGTTTGACAACTCACACTCCCCTCTCTGTTGCCCTAATTTGTTCTTCTCTCTACAGTTTTCGCAGGAAGTAGAATGATGTTTCTCTTGTAAGTCCATTTTGGACTGTTGATGTTCCTGGTGCTGCACCGGGCATCTCTACATTCTAGCAAATCAGTGGTTCTTACACTTGGGGGAACATGAGAATCCCCTAGGATGCTTGTTAAAATACATATCACTCCCCGATGGG
>NW_012150175.1:2296464-2461381 GCF_000956105.1 Propithecus coquereli
TTTTGGAGACAGAGTCTTGTTCTATTGCCCAGGCTAGAGTGCAGTGGCATCAGCCTAGCTCATAGCAACCTCAAACTCCTGGACTAAAGTGATCCTTCTGCCTCAGCCTCCTAAGTAGCTGGGACTACATACAGGTGCTCACCACCATGCTGGCTAAGTTTTCTATTTTTAGTAGAGACAGGGTCTCACTCTTGCTCAGGCTGTAATAATCTATATTTTTAACATGTTCCCTAGGTTATGCAGGTTATATCCAGATATTTTCAGCTGTAAGTAATAAACTTCAAGTCAGATTGGCTAACAATAGGGAGATTCATGGTCTCTGAAATGGGAGTGGTTTCATGTGGACTGGAATGTGAGCTGTGTCCCCTGGAGTTGTGCAATGGGGCGATTCTGAATCCAGACATAGGGGGCTTTGTGGTTGATTGTTTCAGTGGCTCAATGATGTCAGCGAGACCCAGGTTTTTCCTATCTGTGCCATGCTTGGCATTAACTTCATTTGCAGGCCGAGAGTAAGACAGCTGCAGCATTTCCAAGCATCTCAGTGCAATACAACATCCAGGAGAAGAGGCAGGACTTGCCTCCGGGTTGCATTCTCTAGAATCAGCAAGCTTCCAGAGTACCCTTCCCATCAACCTTCTTGGCTGGAGTTGGGGCACATGTCCTCCCTGAGCCAGTCACTATTGCCTGGAGGGGATCACACTTCCAAGCCATCTGGAGGAGGGGCAGGTACCCGATCAGCATGGACGCTCTGTCAGGAAGGAAGGAGCAGGAACCAGAGGCTGGAAGGCTCCCATCAGGGCCCAACGCACAGGAGGTTTGCAGACCACACTCAGAGAAACACTGCCTACGTCATCCCGTCATCCTGGACAGTTGGGGGTTGTTGGTAAGGTTATCTCTGTTGTGCAGATGAGGAAATGAGGCTCAGTGAAGTTTCGTGACTTGTCTTAGATAACCCGGCCAGGGCGTAGCTGTGGGGGTTGGTAGTGAGAGAACTGAGGTGTTGGAGAGGCCTTTTCCGCCTCAGGAGAGTAATCATCCTCTCTTGCCTTCCTAAGGTGTCCAGAGCAGCCCCTTCATTTTTGAGTTCTCCTCCGTGACTGAAGTTATTCATGGCAGGAGGCCTTCCTGAGTATTTCCTATGGGAAGAAATCTCAGGGCCTGAGAAAAATGTGTATATTGTGCTTCCCCCACCTCCAAGTTAGCGATGCTTGAAAGCAGCTGAAGTATTAGTATCAGCTCCTGTTTTGGAGAGAGTTACCCATGTCAGTTCCTGTGCTAGGTATTGTGCATATGTTATCTTAAATCCTGGCAACAACCTCTTGAGTTAGGTCTTATTATCCATATTTTATGGATGGGGAAACTGAGGCTTGCGAAGGTGAAGTTGACTGTGGTGGGTTGTACAGCTTGTCGGTGGGAGAGCCAGGATGGCCGACTGCCTGGCTTAAAGTTAATGCCTCTTCTGTAGGCCTTGCTGTGGCTTATCAGCTGCGACCAGCCTTCTTATGCCCTTAAAGGAAGGTTCTCAGGGAAAGAGGTTTTAGTGTCAAAAGAGTTCCAAGGGAGCTGAATGTTTCCTATGGGAATAACTCTCAGGGCATTAGGAAAACATAATCCTGAGCATAATAAACACAAGAAAGAGTCAGGAAATCTGTTTTATTATATAGCAGCTAAAATGTGAATAGGAAAAACACAAAAAAGCTTAAACTGTTATTGGCGTTGAAAATGGAAGGCCCCAATTGAGAGGGCAAGAAGACCATGCTGGGGCCGGGAGAGGACTGATAAACATGGCCTGTGTGGCAGCAATAAGGAGCGCTCGGCGGGGAGTCTGAACGCCTTGCTGCGAGCCCTGGTTCTGCTGCTTTTGAGCTATGCGTCCTCCCTCCGGCTTAGCCTTTCAGGGCAGTTTCCGCATGTGTAAAATGGGGCTCTGGCTGGCAGCTGGGTGGGCAGAGGGAGCAGAGAGGTAAGGGCGGGGCAAGCATTGCCAGCCACACGAAGCTTGGCAAAGGTGAGGGAGTGTCAGGGTGTAAACCACAGACTTGGCACCTCTGAGTTGGAAGCTTCATGCAGCTCTACCTAGCTGTGAGCCGTTAGTTGCCTAGAGTGCAGGGGCATGGCAAAGCCGGCTGAGGGCAGATGCCTAGCCGCTCAAGGGGAAAGCATCTTTACCTGGAAAGCCCTCTCTAGCCCTGCACATTTGGAATTCCTCCCTTGGTGCATTGCCTGGCCTACGCCTTGGGGCCTGCTCCCTCCACAAATGCCTGAGGGGAGGTAACAAGTACAAGGTGCCCAGTGAAGTGAGAAAAGTGCCCAGTGCTCAGTACAGAGGGTATAGACCATGGCTGCTGTGGCAGGACCCTGGGGGCTTGGGAAGCTACCGACAAGCTGGGAAGACGGAGTTGAAGATGTGTGTTGGGGGTGGACCACAGGGGGGCGGGGTGTGTGTGTGTGTGTGTGTGTATGTGTGTGTGTGTGTGTGTGTGTGGGTGTGTGTGTGGAGGGGAGTGCATTGACAGGTGAGTCCCTTTCCAACTGCAGCCAACAAGCCAACACATCTCTCTGATCATGGTGGCTCTGGAGAGAAAGTGACTTGACTTTTCAAATATAAGCAGAGGAAATAATAGGGAATTTTTTTCCCCAGTGAAACACATCTACAAATTTGGAGGCTTCTGAGTCCATAGCGAGGTATTTGTTTCTCCCTTCCATTCTTCCTCCGTCCCTACCATTTATTTAAACATCTTTTAAATGTTTGTTGAGCAGCTTCTACATGGGAAGCTGAGCTTGGTGCTGAGGTTTCAAAGACAAAAATCATTGCTTTCGATAAGGAGTCATCTGGTAGGTAAACAAGATGATTACAAAGCTGTGTGAAAACTGCTAACAGGTGTGTACAGGGTCCTCTGGGCGAGGTAGGAGGGAACAACTGGTTTTGTCTGGTGGGAGGAGGTGACATCTGAGGCTGAGGCTAGGATGGAAGGGAAATGTGCTAGGTGGGCCAGCCTCTTGGAAGGCATTCTGCGCAGAGAGTGGGGACAACATTCATTGTGATAAAGTTCATGAAAGCCTGCTATGTGATAGTGGTGATGCAGAGACGGATGGGACCTAGTCCCGGCCCTGCAGGTGCTCACAGTCAGAGGTGACTAGGAAATGGCAGTGCAGGTGACAGTGATTGGGGTGTGGGCAGAGTTCTGTGGCAACATAGGATCCCGTCTTAGTCCAGTTATAGATATTTGCTTACACTCTTCCCCCCGGAGGACACCTTTGCGGGTTCTGTCACTGGTGAGAGGCCCTGTTTGAGGACCTAGCTTGCTGTCTGCTGCCTTCGGGGTTGACCATGCCCTTCAGTAATCTGGGTCATATTGTGAGGCATCTATTCTTACTTCCAGATTTCTTCTTTGTGGAGGCAGCACTGGACTTAAGAAGTTGGACTTGGGCAAGTCACTTCACCTCTTTGGGCTTTATTTTTCTCACTTATAAAAATAGCCTATTGGTGGCATGGTGGCTTACTCCTGTAATCCCAGCACTTTGGGAGGCCAAGGCAGGAGGATCACTTGAGGCCAGGAGTTCAAGACCAGCCTGGGCAATGTAGTGAGACCCAGTCTCTACAAAAAAAATTAAAAATAAAAAAATAAGCTCGGCCTAGTGGTGCATACCTGTAGTATTAGCTACTCTGGAGGCTGAGCCTAGAAATTTGAGGCTGCAGTGACTGTGCCACTGTACTCCAGCCTAAGTGACAGAATGATACCCTATTTCTATTTTTTTAAAAAAACCTGTTGGGCCAGGTCAGTGTTTCTCAAAAGGTGGTCTAGGGACCACCTGCCTTAGAATGGCATGAGGTGCTTTTTGAAATACAGAGTCCTTGTGGGGTGGTGCCTCCTCCCCATTGATATTGTCAGCCTCTTTAGGGGCTGGGCCTGGGATTCTGCATTTAACAGGCACTCTAAGTGGTTCCTAAACATCTTAGAGTTTGGGGACCCCTGGGCTGCAAGATTTCAAACTCTAATCCTTTCCTCCCTAATCTCCTCAGCTACATGTCCACAGGAACAGGAAAAAATAAAATGTTAGCTTTCTTGATGTTTTATCCTTGCAATGCTGCCTTCAGCAAACTGCTGCATGGTTTAGGTGTCCTGAATCTTTACAGTGTGTGCTTATAAGCTGTTCTGCAGGCCCTTTTTGATATTCCTTAAGGAAGGAAAACCTTGTTAACAGGCACCCAGATGTGACTGTCAGAATCTGTTTGAGAGCTGAATCATTACAACAAACACCCTTCTGAGCCTTTCGTCTCTGGCTTTGGAGTGTTTGGCTTCCTTTTTCTGAGTCATTCTTTCTTGGCCTCCTGCATTCTGAGGAGGTCATTGGCACTGTTTAACACCAGGGCCAGCGCTTTCAGCTTCTCTTTGGCAAATGGAATCTCTGCTTTGGTTCCCACCTGGCTTTGTAGGTTCCTCCAGGGAGATTCCCAATGTTTTAATTGCTTCTGCGTAGGTTCTCATTTTTTGCTATTGTATCTGGAGACGCAGTTTTTAATATACATAGTAAGTAATTAAGGGCTTTTTATGGCTGCCTGGGAATTGTCTCCAATATCTTATCCTTTCCCCCCAGAAATCTCCTGATAGCCCCTAACACCTCAGCATTGGTGATGTTGAGAAGCTGTTACCTAAGAACCACTCTCAGGCTGACCCCTTGACATCATTCAGGTGTGAGTCAAATGGTTCTTAGATGAGGGATGGACCAGGCACTGTATCCTGGCACATCATGAAGATGAAAACCTTGGCACCTGGTATCCTAGATCTTAAAAATTAAGAACTTTCCTCTGGATCTTGGTTCACTCCTACTTCTGTTATTCTGTGTTGTGGTTTTCCTTGTTGAAATCAATCTGTAAACATAGAATTCTACACTAGTAATTTCTAATGAAGCCCTCAACATTACCCACGTGGGAGAAATACAAAGCTGTCTTTAAACAATGAAAGTGGTAGATTCACCCAAGAAGACAGAGCCAGGTGTGAGCCCACCCTGAATTTTCCGAGACTTGCACAGTTCTTTGCCCACAGTGGGTGCCCAGAAAGTGGCTGTTGCAAGAGAGGATTTTAAAAAAATGACAGACTAGTGACTAAACTGGTGAAGGCATGGAATTTAAAGGGTGGATCACTGTGGTTTTGAATTTGCCCTTGGTTCCTCCTCAAGTTTAATTTTCATGGAAATATCAATTAGATGCAGGATTAGCTGCAGTGCAGAATGGTGGAGAGGGAAAAAGGCAGACGTTGTATGCATTTTAAGTTTGTTGGTACATCTGTTGATTGTTTATTACTTGCCAGTCACTTTGTTGGATAATCCCAAGAGATTGATTGACAAACCACTTCATTTTGTGTCCAGAGAAATTGAGGCTCAGAAGTACAATAATTGGTGTAAATGCATGTAATGAAGCTATTGGCAGGCTAGTTGACCAGTAGTCAAGAAGGATGGAGAGAGTGCCTCCTCTCTACTGGAACACACACGAATTCAGTTCAGCTTGGTGAAAGATGTTAGAGGTGATGGAGGTCAACTCTGTACTGTCTTGAAGTGTATAGTTGCTTGATGACATTTCTGGCACACGGCTATCTGGCCTCTGCTTGTATCTCTCCAAGGACAGGAAGCTTACTACTCATTGAGGCAGCTCATTTTATTTTTGAAGTACTCTAATTGTTAAAATTCTTTAATATGAGCTAAAATCAATTGCCTTACAGATTTCTCCTTTAGGACCCATGTCTCACTATTTTTATATTCATTCATTCATTCAACCATATAAATTGAACACAAACCTTGTTTTTTTAAGGAGGAATAAGACTAAACAAGATAGACAAGGTTCCCGCCCTCTTGGAATTTAGAGTCTGGTGTTAGTAGAGTGAAAAGAGGATTTAACTATATGTCAGAGGACCAGAGTACAAGCTAAATACTTTTACAGAAAGTAAAAGAAGGAAAAAAGAAATGAAGGTTTTGTAACACTTATAACCTGTACAAATGTGGATGAGACACTTGAGTATCTATTTTCACTTCATTTAACAGAAGACATTATCCCATTGGACATTCCAAAGCAGTGAAAGTTCATTGGGATAATGTACCTTGTAAAAAGTTAATTGCTGTACATTACTAAAAGTAGTAGTAGCTCTTGTTTCTAGAGAGTAGTTCTTAAAGCATAGTCCCCAGGCCAATGGCAATAGGAGGACCTGTGAACTTATTAGAAGTGCAAATTCTCCAGCCCCACCCTAGACCTGCTGACTCAGAAACTCAGGGGGTGGGGCCCCAAGTCTCTGTTTTACAAGCACTCCAGGTGAATTTGATGGTTGCCCTCGTTAGAGAACTGCTGTGGATTAGGGTGATGGTTCTCAGCCTTGACTCTACATTGGCTTCACCTGAGAGAGAGAGAGGGGGCTTTCAAAACTATGTCTGCTTTCCCCTGAAAAGTTAGATCAGAATCTGGGGGCGGGGCCTGTGCAGAGGATACTCAGGTGATTCCCACATGCAGTCAGGTCTGAGAATGCTGCTGCGGCCCCAGGCCCAGCTAGGAGAGCAGGGGGTGGGAGGAGTAAGGCACACAAGTGTTGGCTTAACCTGGTTTGTTTTGAGTCTGGGCTTTCCTCATTCTCGCTCGCTTGTGGCCTTTTGCAAGAGAACTCTGGCCTGTTTTCTTTATCTGCCTAATGAGGATAAAAATGCCCATCCCTCAACGTGGTGGTGACAGTTTGGTGGAATGATGTATGTAAGCCCCCAAGGATGTGTCAGGTAAGTGAATGGGGACTGGCTTTATTGGCGGTTGCTGGGGGTGCTTGAGGGTGATTCTCCTCACTAAGCCTCTCTACCCCTTCCTTGTGGGGCTTCGTTTCCAGCCCCCTCTTTTGGAAAACTCCATTTTGTCCATTACTCTCTTTAAAAGGCAATATTCAATTTGACAATATCCATCAAAATTATAATACAAATGCACCCACTTTCTGTCCTTGTAATTTCACTGCTTGGAATTTGTCCTATAGATATACCTGCCTATGTGAAAAAAGATGCATGTTTGTTCCTTACAGCATTGTTTGTAGTAGCAAAATACTGGAATAACCTAAAAGTCCACCAGTATAATGTCTTGTGCAAGTGAATACTGTGCCACCGCAGAAAGAAATGAAGCAACTCTTTACTGGCATGGGACTCTGTGGCATATATTTTTTACGTGAACGAAGCAGAGTGTGGAAGTGTATATAGGGTGTGCTACCATTTGTGCAAAAAAGGGAGAGGATATGTGCTTGTACATGCATGCAGTACCTCTGGAAGGGGACAGAGGAAGTGGGGAATGTTGGTTGCCTCTGAGTTGGGGACTGGGTGGCTTCAGCAGTGAGTGGAATAGGGGCTTTTCACTACAAACCACTGGGTGACTTTTAAACTGTATGATTGGAATCCATTAAAAAATACTTTAAAAAGTGCGATGTCCTGAGCTGAATCCTCCACTTGCAGCCTGGCTATGGCAGGGTATAGTGGGGCCATTACCGTCTTTCCGTGAACTGGACACTGTCCTACTTTTGATGCTGTTGAAGATTGAATTACTCTTGGCTCTATGGGCTTTGGTGAACCTTGTGGTCAGTGATGGTACCCCACTGTGTTTCACATGAATCGTTGCCAGGGCAGGTCTCTTGGATGCAAGGAGGTTTACAACTGCCTCCATCCTGTACTTGCACAATCGCCTTTGTTTTTGCCCCAGAATGCTAGGCCGTCAGGGGCATTCGATTCTTGAATCTGTCATCTATAGCATCAGCTCTTCTTCCCAGTCTCGTGCTGTCTGAGGGTTTAATAAGCCTACCTCCTGTGTCTGTCTTTAGTCAAGCCATTGTTAAAAATGGACAGCGGACAGGGTGTGGCTAAGACTTGAACCCTGTGTCAGGCTACCAGTAAGCTTTCTTTAGCTTGTCTTCAAGCCATTAAGATGCCAGTGTATACGTTTACTCACCAGATGTTTATTGTGTACCTGTTATGTGCCAGGCACTGTGCTAGTGCTGAGGATATGCAGGAATAAGACAACTTTCCTACCTGGAAAGAGATAATCAGCTAGTACAGAGGTCGGCAAACTTTTTCTCTAAAGGGCTAGATGGTAAATATTGTCAGCTTTGCGGGCATACATCCTCTGCTGTAACTAGTCAACTCTGTCGTTGTTAATGCCAAAGGAGCCATAGACAACATGTAGACGAATAGCGCTGCTGTTCTGATAAAATTTTACAAAAACAGACGATGGGCTGGTTTGACCTGTGAGCCATGGTTTGTGGACCCCTGGTCTAGTAGGAAGACAGACAAGTTACTCAGTCAGGTTTAATCGGTGGTATGAAAGGGTATGTACTGAGTACAGTGCTGGCGCAAAGGAGGGAGTGGTGCACATTCGATGGAGGTGGTTGTCAGCTGGCTAGGTGGGGCAAGCTGCTTCACTCTATTTCACTAACTTATCTACAAGTGAATCATGGCAAGCTTTTTTTTTTTTAAGATACTTTGCTGAAATCCAGGTGTATCTCTCCGACATCTCACCTGATGTACCAACTTGGTAACTACCACAAGAGAAAATTGTTTGATTTTGGCATGCCTTTGTCATAGTGGGCCCACATTGCCTTTTCCCAATGTTCACATTCTTGTTTAAATGTCCCCAGACTATTTGATCTAAAATTTTCTCAGGAATCATTTGGTTTGCAGTTACTAAAGCTTATTTATTTGTAGATGTCAGGGTCACCTCCTTTCCTACTTTAACATTGGGATGTTGATCCATGTCTCATGCCTTCAGACCTCCTTCTCCTTTGTGTGATTTTGAAGTTGATCAATAGCAGTTCTGAGAAACTTATAATCAGTTAAATATGCATGAAGGAAATTATATGTTGTCAAAAGAAAAATTGGAACCACATCAAAAAGTGGAAGGATGGCTGAAATAAATCAGTCATGGCACTGTGGCTCCAGTGTGACCTGTTAAAGTTTTGGTGTTGCTTCTGCCAACTATGTGAAAAGTAATCAAAGCTTTACAATCATACTGCTCTGGGAGGGCTGTGGTTTATAGGGGGAGCTTGATGGGTAAGCTAATTAATAAAGTTTTACAGGGGCAGGATTCGAGTGTGTTTAGAGGGCGCTGGAAGCACAGAAGAGAAAGGGGTCCACTTCACCTAGACAAGGGGATGTCTGGAAAAGGCTCCATAGAAGAGGTGTCCCTTGATAATCAAGCAGAAATAGTTGGAACACAGAAAACAGAATTGTATGTGAGCTATGTTTACAGCCATGTGCTAAATGTAAATGAGAACAAAAAAACAAATGCAAGGAAATGTCCCAAAATAATACTTTGGTAGGAATGTTGGTGATTGTGGTTTTATTTTCTCTGATTTTCCAAATGGGAGTCTATTGCCTCTTGTAATTATTTTTCTTGACATCACACGTGCTTGATCCCGTCCTCCAGAACTCAGGGCTGCAGAGCTTGGCTGCAGCCTGCTGCAGGGTCAGGGAGGTTGGACCCACGTCCCATGCACCCTGTCACCTTCATTAGTGATAGGCGAAGATGAAGTAGGGAAGCTAATAATTCTCTGGTAGCCCAGCCCGGAAGTAGTCTAGAATTGGGTTTGGTACCTGAAATTTCTAGACAAATCTTAGAATGTAACTTAAATAAAACTGTGCAGATTGCTTCTTTGCAATCCATTCTGATCAGGTCGGACCTTGCTTCTCTGTGCCAAAGTCTTTTATGTAGCAAGAATTGATTGCTTTGAAATTGTTCAAGTGCAAAAACGTGGGGTGATGGTTTGGGAGGTAAGTGACATTACTGGAGCATAGAGAAAATGGTTACACATTTATTTCTGGCACACGAATTTCCCATCCCCAGCATAAATTCCCACCTACCAGGTCCATGTGCAGAAGAGAGGGCACACAGAACTGGGGAGGATCTCCAGACATTCTGAAGTCCCATTTTACTACTCTCCACCACTGGGGAAAGGAGAGGTGTCACTGTTGGTCTTGGATATAGATTTTGATGCTGCCTCTTACCTTGCTGTGTGGCCATGGGCAAAGTCTTTGAGCTCAGCTTTCCTTTTCCATTAAATTGGGAGGATAAAATTGGCCTCACAGTTGTAAGGATTGATTGAACCAGATAATGTATGTAAGCGCTGGCCTAGTGCCTGACCTATAAACAGGTGCCCAGTACACTGTGGCTGCTATTATTCATTATTACTGTTTGATTGTTAGTGACAGTCTTGGAAATCGGCTCCTGTGTGCCCTGTATGTGGTCATGCAGAAAGAACTCTGGCTCTGCATTCATTATCAGTGCTTTGCACCCATAAGTACATTCTGCCACATGACGCTGAATGTGGACATGTGGTTGGTGGGGTGTGGGGCACTGGTGGGATTTGTGATCCAACAACATAAAACAACGTTTGGTGAACTTTCTCTTCAGAGATTGTTTTTCAAAAAAGGCTTTCTACAAGATCCCCAAAGGGTGGAGTTCATGAAATGTCAGGTGCTGTGTATGAAGGCATTATGTTGACGAAGGCTGTGTTAAACTAGGAAACATGCATATGTTAAGTAGGGACTCAAGAAATTTATGTTGATGGAAAAGAAAGACCAAGGGGGAACAGTCAACAACAAGGGGAAGAAAAGGGAGAAGAGGCATCTCTGGGTTGGGCCTTGGGACCCTGTCAGATCTCCCTCAGCCTTTCCTGTCTGTCTGTAACCTATAACCACACTGGGACCTGGCTCTGAGCTTCACGAAGCTTGGAAAACTTGCCTTTTTGAAGTTAGTAATGTGACTTCATCCTTTTTCCAGGTCACCCCCATTTTCACTTTTCCACCATTCTGAGGTCCTGCTGAATTCCAGATTCAATCCTATTGGTGACCAGAAACAAGATGAAATTAGGGGAGGAAGTACTGCCTTCAGTCAGGAAGGCCTAAAGGGTGGGAAGATGGGCTCAGAAGTCACCAGAGAAAGCATGATGAAAGAGTTAACCAGTTTACATTTGTCAGCCTCAAGATGAAAAAGACATCTCTAAATAAGGGTTGACATATTCCTCGGATGCACTGAGCTGTCTACATATACCGTTCACCTTTGCCTGCTGTTAAATATTAGCTTGTATCTGAAGGCACGGTGTGACCTTCAATCCCTTTTCTCCATTTTTAGCCTGTCATGGCCGTCTGGGGACTGGGAAGTCAGAGAGTCAGGCATAAGGGGGCGCCTTATTAGTGCTGAGGTCTGGCACACAGTAGGTGTTTAATAAACACTTTCTTCTGTCCTGATTTGTGGTGGAGGACCCATCGGTGGTAATTACTTTGAATTCAGGGCATAGTTAGAACTGGAGCCATCCTTATGCATGTGCCTGTGTGTGTTGTTTTTTAAAATATATTTAAACAGTAGGGTAGGTGGTATTCAGCATACTCAAGTTAACATATAAAACAACACTTTAAAATTCTTTTTGTAGAAATGTCCATTTCAGCAAATTTTATAGAGAGTGAAAGTCTCAGTTTAGCTATCTCTTTTCTGATTTGGAAAACCATAGCTTCGATGCAGTAGATGAGATTTATTCTCAGTCTTACTGCATTCTCTTAAGCATCCCAGCATTTATTGCCACATCCTGGTAGTTTTTCACGCCCTTTCAGTGTATAAACATAATGCTACCTTTATTTTTAAATAACTTAAAATTTTGATCTCGTAAATAATGTTGACTTTTATCGTTTAATTTGAAAGGGTTTGCCTAAGTGTATTTAGGCATTTAGGAACTTTTCTGAGAAGCTGAAAATGTCTTCACGTTCTGTGTCTGGTCTTACATCATAGTGCATCCACTTAACATTTGTGTGTTTGTTTTTCTCGTTTTGCAGGAGATTGGGTGCTGACTTAGCAAGTTGGTTCGTTAGGTTTTCCTGTGTTTTTGGTGTTGGATGTTCAGGGTGGAATTGCAGAACTCCCTTTTAAACAACCTTGAAAAGTGGGGGCTGGGGGAAAAAGCCCAAGGCTATGAGGTAGCTCCAGGTTGGGCTAACTTAACATTCTCTTCACACATTCCCCTTTCTGTATTTTTCCTTCTCCCCTTCCTCATTTCTCCTTATTTTCCTGCCCCTGAAATATTTTGTATACATTGCTAGATTTAGTGCATCTAAGCTTATGGTAAAGAAGAGGGATACTCCTTCCTCCTCTCCTCCCCTTCTTCCCTTCTCTTCCTTATAGTTCAGGTTTTATTTTGATGAACATTTTACACAATGTCTCTGGCCATTTCCTCCATAACTTGCCACACATGTAAAAGCCTGTATGGGTTTTGCAAAGCATATGAAGGCTCAGGGGTCATCCAAAAATGGATGTCAGTTGTTTTGTGACTCCTGCTTTGGTGCTAGGATGACTGCTCGCTCTTGGTGGGGACTAGCAGGCGGTGGTGGCAGCACAGGCCTGTGTGCTGCTGAAGCCTGGCTGGCACCAGGCACCTTGGCTCCAGCTCTGTCCACTGCTGACTCTGCCTTCTAGCTATTGGGTTTTGGCTTCTGAAGTGTCGTTTGTATTGGCCATTTAGCCTGTTCTGTTCCACAGCCTTTTCATCCTAGGAATTACACAACTTGAACATTTTTGACCTTGTAAGGCTTTGTAGAGGAGACTGTAAATTCCAGATCAGTCTGTACAGCCATGCAGAGGCCAAAGTTAGGGAGAAATCTGTTACTCGGATGGATGGCCATGGCTTCTGAAGGCTGTCTTTGCAGTTAGTCTTGAGTGTACATTGAACGTGTCCCAGAGGGAGGTGGGGCTGCGTAGACGACTACTGAAGGGCATGAGCCCAAGGGAGACTTAGGGACAGATACCTGCTTCTTTCATAGCATATGATATTTTTTCAGTTTCCTGCTGTAGGAAGGGAGGTTTGGGTTTATTTAAATGTATGGTAAATGGTCTCCTATGCCTCGTTGCTTATCTTTGGCTCATTCCAAGCCAGTTTCAGGGGGCCTAGTGGAGAAGTCAGTGGGCTCTGTCATTCCTTCCCTCCCTATCAGAAAGCTCAAAGTCTCTGTTTACCCTCCAGTTCGGGTGAGAGGGAGCTGAATGGCAGCATGGCTGGGTCCTGGGTAAGGACCAGGCAGATGTGGTTTCGTGATAGGTTTTGACTGGCAGACATCTTTACATGCTCACCAGCATTACGTCTCCGTCTTATTGGCCATGTGGTCCACTCTTTTACATTATTGGGGAGGAAGCCTCGCTGGGGCCCAGGGAGGTAAAATGACTTACCCTGGATCACATAGTAGTGGAAGAACCCAAACTAGAATAGCCTCCTTTGTGCAACGTGTTCTGTATCATGTTGCATTGAGTCTCCAAGGCCTGTACATCCTTCACAGAGTCTGGAGAAATTTATACCCAGTATAGGGATAGGTAGTTGACTATGGCTAAGAGCATACACTTTGCAGTCTGACTCATCTGGGTTCTAGTGCTGGCTCTGCTACTGGTTAACTACGTGATCATCAGTATGTACCTAATCTCCCTGTGTCTCATTTTCCTCCTCTGTAGAATGGTAACCACACCTACCTCATTAGGTTTTGAGGATCACCCAGGACTGTACCCTGGCACAAATAGACACTCGGTAAATTGCAGCTGGCAGCATTATTTTCTGTGCCTTGCTGCAGAGTTCCTGCTTTGGTGAGGCTGGCACAGTTCCTCCACTTGGAGATTGAGGTAGGGAGAACTGCAGCAAACCCCAAACCTGCCTGGATTCCTGTGCCATCTATACTTCATTTTTCATATGCCCTTTGAGCAGCCTGGGGGCGTGAGCACCCATTGGAAGAGGATGCCTGTGGGTTTAATAGTCAGCCTTTTTGGCCAAGTGATATGACAGAGGCAAATCGATTTTCCTGGGGCAGGAAAAGAGTTGTGTGCCTCTCCAGGTAGCCCTGAGTCACAGACCTCAACTTGTGAGTTACCTGTGCAGCCAGCTCTTCCCTTTACCCATCCCTGCCCAGCTGCGCTGGTATAATTCACTCTACCAATATGTGAGTGCCTGCTGTGTTCCGGGCCCAGGACAAAGTACAAGGGAAAGATTGATGAGCAGAAACAGACCTGGGTCTTGACTTCATGGAGCTTGTGGAGTCTGTGGAAGACAGACATCAAGCAAATACGGGTCAAATTATAATTAGTGTAAGGCTGCAAAGAGAAGTATTGGGGGTTACTGAAGCATATACTGGAGAGATTTGACACAGTCTAGAAGGCTAAGGAAGGTTCCCAAAGAAGTGACAAATGAGCTGAGAGCTGAGGGAAGGCCAAAGGGGTGGGGAATGGGTGATGGCAGCGCCTGACCTCTCATGCAACGCTCCCCCCACCCCCAGCCTACCACCCTCCCTCCTTTTCCTTGGTCCTTTAGGAAGCAGTTAATCCTCTTGCAGTCAATCTTCTTCTAATTTCAAATGTATACTATTTATTTTAATAGCATAGTTTTCAGGGCAAAAAGAGAACATGGTTGCTGCTTTAGGAGTTAAACAAATGAACTGCAACAATTCGTTGAATGTCTACTGTATGCCGGACACTATATATGTTGTCCTTTCTTCCTCTCGACGATGCTGCAAAGTGGGTGTTATGATTTCTGAGTGGAGAAACTGAGGCTCAGAGAGGGCTAAGTGACTTGGGCTTTTGTCTCATGTTAGTTAATAATTAGAGAGCTGGGATTTGAACCCTTTGGCCCACGCCAAACACACTTGTGCCCTCTGCCTCCCTTTTGCAGACAGATTTTTGTGGCTTGACCTAGAGATCCAACCACTATCTCCATGTCATATCCATGGGAAAATGCAGTTTGTGTTCCAGCCCTCCAGCTTGTTGATGAACTTTTGGCGCACGGCCTGTTTGTCGTTGAGGGCTGTTGTCTTAATTCAGTGTCAGGCCAGCATTGAGACTAAGCGGATCGGTCTTGTGGTGGTTTTAAAATTGCCATTTCAGTTCAAATCCAGAATTAATGGAAGGTAGTCTTAGAAATAGTCACTTGAGGTAAGAGTGGACCAGATAAAAAGAAAGTCGGTTTCATTCCTGCTGCCAGCAGTATCCCTGTGGGCCTTGGGGAAAAGAAATTGGTGTGGGCTGGTAACTTTTAATTACTTAGAGGTAAGTCTCTGGCTTTCAAGGAGTGGGCTCTCGGTAGGGGTAATCTGTGCCAGTTGCTTCCTCTCTCTCAGCCTCAATCTCCTTCTCTGTAAGATGGAAATAATGCAGCTTTATCTACCTCAGCATTGCTGTGAGAGTCAAATGAATTATAGAGCCTTGGGATTAGAAGAGGATATCCCTAAGATAACATATTTGGAAGTGTTTTGTGGGCATGTGTGTATGGTGCTGCTTTTATTAATTTACCATCCTGGCTCATACTATTCTTAATAGCATAAAGCGCTGGTTCTCAAACTTCAGCTGCATCAGAATCACCTGGAAGGTTTGTTAAGACACAGAATGCAGGGCCCCTCCTCCAAAATTTCTGATTCAGAAGCTCTTGGGTGGGATCAGAGAATTTCTATTTCTAACAGGTTTCTGGGTGCTGCTGCTGGGCTGGTGACCACACCTGGAGAACCACTGGCACATGTCACTCAGATCTGGAGGCTCTGGGGCCAGCCCCTGCCTTTGACAGGTGACACCCACTGGTCCCTGGGGGAGGGTGAGTGTAGATGTCACTTTAGGGTCATGGTGTGGCCAGACAGAGCTGAGTTGACATTGCAGTCCTAGGTCAGAGGCTGTGATATCTAGAGTGGGGTGGAGGTAGCTTCACTGCTCCCTCGAATCCCCTCTGGTGGTCAGCACTTCTCAGGGGTGTATCTCTAGCAGGATGAGTTTGGGCCAAACTTGGACAGACCCAGCCACATTGGTGGACTCTTTCATTCTCGAGGCTGACCCAGATCCGTCTAAACTCAACCCTTCTTTGGCTTCTGTAAAGACATCACCTTTTTTACCTTAGGATCCTCCAAGGTTGCGGTGAAGGCCGTTTCCCTGTGAAGCTGGGTGGCTGATCATCATATTCTCTCGCCCCAAGAGATTTCCTCCTAACTGCTCCAGCCACTCTCTTCCCCAACCCATGTGTACGCTTTCTGCTTAAATCTCTTTCCTAATTGAAATAGGCAGCCTTTTCCTTAATTACCCCCACTTCAGAAGAAGATAGGCTGGAACAGGCTGGCGGCAGTTCCCACACTTTTGGGATCATATTGAGTGGCTTGTTAAAGACACAGATTCCCTGGCTGTGCCCTAAGAGATTCTGATTTCTCAGGTCTAGAGAGATCGCAGGATTCTGATGCAGAGTTCTGAGAACCAGACTCGGGGAACTCACCAAAGAGAATTTGCCTTGCCTTTTCAGTCTACTGCCATGTGGTGGGTACCACTTTACTCCAGCCTTCTAGGACCCCCTGCTTGGACATCGTTTTCCTTGGAGTCTGTACCTGAGAGTCTATACTCCATATGTGAGAGACACAAAGCCGTGGACTAGGAGGGGAGCGGGGTTTGCTTAATGGTTGCTTTCTTTGTCAGCCAGCTTCAGGGTCTCCATCATGGCCTCTAAAGAGATCTTTTACCCGGAGTGTCTTCCATCAATATTCTATAATACTTCTACACACTCTAGTCCTGCTTCAAGGCCCAATATGAATTTGAAATTGAGGTGACCTTTGTAGCCCACACTTGATCCATTCTTACAACTCCTCTCTGAATGATAATGGGTTTTTTGGTTTTTCTTTTGCCTTGTATAGCTGTCTGATTGGCTCCCACTGGGCTGATTGGGTGATTTTATTTCTGAAATTACATTGTAAGCATTGTGGAGGTTATGGAGTCCACATTGTGCTGGACATACAGGTAGCTTAGTGATGATGGATAGCTTGGTTCACCGTGACGTTTCTGGGGTGGAGTGTCCACCGTTTGATCCCTGCATAGGTCTCAAAACCATAGGCACAAGTGTCTAGAACTGGCTTGATCTCCACAGGGTCTCTCAGAAGTACCATCAAATGGTACTTCCAAGGGGAACCCCAGGCAAGTCTGGGCCCTAACCAAAGCCGGAGGTTTCAGCCAAAAATAGACTAGCATCAGGAAGGGAGCTGGTCAGACAACTTTTTCACTGCTTCAGTGGGTGGCAAAGGCTGCTGGCTATGACAGAGGTATCTGGGCACCAGCCACGGCAGCAGATTACTCATAAGGCAAGTGTGTGTGTATGAGTTTGCGTGTGTGAGAGTCAGAGAGAGAAAAGCTTCTTACTTTAAACAGTATTCTTCTTGTGTCTCCCCAGGATGATATTTTTCCCCCTTAAATGTTTCTCTTTTTTTTTTTTTTTTTTTTACATAATAGTCAATGTTCAAGACTGTGTAGAAAAAAAAAATCAGGAAACAATCCAAGAATCCAATATACAAAAGGGCCTGGGCAGACTCTCAACATTTTGTAAATGGCTCTTTCTAGCCTGTTTCTCTTCTGTGGTGGCATGCCAGGTCTGCCCAACAAGACTGCCACTTGCTTTGCCTAATCTTTGCTCTCAGTCTAAAGTAACCTCTTAATTCATTCTAGTCTTTTTAAATTTTCATGGCTTACTGCATTTGGGTAAAGTGAGAACATGGAATCAATACAGTATAACAGGACCAAAGATGGTTAGAGTTGCAAGAGTTCTTTCTAGATGGTCCCATCTGGCCCACAGAGATCTTGCAGCAGCTCCTTGGTGTCAGGGTCCTAAGCTCAGGTGTCCCACGTCTGAATTTGGTTTTCTTCTCTCAGCCCAATATTGCTGTTCCTGAGATCCTGGCTTCCCTCTGCTCTTCCCTTGGCCATAGAGAGAAAGGGGTTTCTAGGGGCTGAGGTGGCTGGAACCATTTAAGTACGAGGAGACTGATGAGGGAAGGGGTATTTTTCAGATTGCATTTTAAAATGGATTGGGAATAACACTGGTTGTGAAAACATTATTAAAATCTGCAAAATCAACACTCCTTCTTCCTGGTAAACATGACAGGCTTGGCAGCTGCCCCTCCCGCACACGTGTTCGGCCACTGCTGTTCAGGACATTGTGCCTCCCTAGGCGGGTGCTGATTGAAGCCAGGGTTGGCATTCCAGCTCTTTGCTGGGTGGAACAGGCATTTCAGGGCTGTCAAACGCTGTACCAGTTCAACTGTAGCGTATACACCACCCACCCTTCTGTGGACCCTTTGATACAGGCCCACGTCCCTGGTCAGGTTTCGCTGAGTCAAGACCCAGTGCAGGCAGGAGAACTGACTCTCTTGTTTAGGCAGAGGTGATTTGTGGGTGATCTCTTTCTGGGACCCCATAACCTCTGTTATACAAGAGAATTTGTTTATTTCGGAAAATCAGCCCACACGCAGGTTTGAAGCAAGTCCAAAAGGAACATTTGCCTCTGTATAAAAACTCGTCTCATCTTGCTGCTTTTTGGTGAGAACTGGTCATCCTTCCTTCCCCCCCACCAGTCGCCTTCATCATTTGTAGAAAACTTACTGTTTGGAAATAGACTGTTTCTTAGAACTAGAGCTATGTGCCTGAGCTTCTTGAGGAAATACTTAGAGAAAGCTGAACTGCCTCTTTTATGTTCTCATTCTTCCTTTTATTTCATGTATCTTCGTAAGGAGATAGCTTGGAAATAGTTACCAAGAAGAATGCAGCAGTGAGCTCCAGTATGAGTTCCTGGAGTGTGAGACGCGTCCGCGGAATCGGATTTTGTGTTTGATATGGACTCAGGGACGTGCCGCAGACACAGCACTGTGTGCGCTGGTTTCAGTGGAGTGTCTAACCAGAAGGTCCCATTAGGAGCCTGTGGCTGAAACGGGACATAGAGGCTGGATGATAAGGCTACAGGTAGATGCTCTGCTGGCTGAATTATCAGATCATATTTGCATCCTTGGCGCGGGAGGCCTCTTATGGCAGACCAGCCTTGGCCTCTGGGTCAGTATTTTTTATCAGACACTTTGGAGCTCTGGGGGCCACCATGAGCAGTGGGCAGATCTCTGAGCTGGGAGAGACAGACAGCTTACACTTCAAAGAGTCATCAGGACCTAAAAAGCTCTTGTAAGAAGATGTGTCTAGCATCTAGGTTACAAAAAAATCCTGTATGTGTCGGATGGAGGTGACCTGATTTTAAAAGACACTCTCGTGGAAAAAAGACACAGGCCTTTTGGATGACCAGAAAAAGCGGCAGGCCCCTCTCAGAGGGCTGGAGGTATAGATGGTTCTTTAGTTGGATGTTCCGATAGTTTTGAGTTTTCCTCCTGGGCTTATTGACTCCCCTGTATGGGGTGATGCTGGGCTGGTGCCCCAGGAGCAGAGTAAATTGGCTCTGACGCTAGCCCTCTTCCCTGGTCTCTTCTCTAGAAAACCATTCCCTCCCCCCTGTAAGGCCTCTTCTGTGTCTACACTGGCTGCTCCTGGCAGGAGTCAGGGCTCTTCTTATTTCTGAGGGTTTCCTACTCAGGCCCAAGGGCTGCAGCAGCTTCCTTTGATGTTTAAAAACAACAGCAACAAAAACAAGCACAAAACAAGGCAGCAACATGGGCTTTAGAAAATGGATAAATGGAATGCTTTCTACTTGAGTTTTAAACTTAAGAAACAGCCAATTCTGTTCTGCAAATGTAAAGTAATCATAGGATCTTAGTTCCACATCGCATCTTGTTAAGGGTGTCAGGGAAAAGGTGTGAGAGAGGGAAATGAAACAGGAACTGAAGTGGAGAGGAAAACCAGTGACAGGGTAAGAGGAGGAGGAGAACACACAGAGGGGCTTCACAGGAAGACACGAGCCTATGTGAGCAGGCTCGTGGTCAGAGAGTTAGTTAGAAAACAGCACAATTTGAGGTGGAACCGGTTTCCCGGAAGGGCCTCCCTCCCACTGCTGCAATTTATGTCTAGGAATTCTGAAAAATCACACCTTCACTTTCCAAAAATTTTTTTTGTTTTTGTTTTGTAAATGCACCAAGCAGTCAAAATATGACAACCTGACATGCCTGTCCTCGTAGAATGAAAACTTGATATTGACTGATCGTTCTATAATTTATTCAATACTCTTCAAAATAGATTACATCCTTTCCCCTCAAAACAAAAACCTTGTCACTGGATGAGTCCAAAGAGTTAAAGAAAATTGTCTATCTTATATGAATTTACATATACACATACATAGAAAAGGAAATACGTCTAGATCATCCAGTGGTTATCTCTCTGGGTGGTGATTTTATGAATATTTTCTTCTGTATTTTTGGAGGGGGAGTTATTTTCTAATTGTTTTTAAAACAATGAACAATATTACTTTAATCAGGAAAAGAGTTATTAAAATATAATACTATGGTTGAAAAATATAGAGAAATTTTTAAATTTGATACTATCCTTTACCCAAAGTATTATTTTATAGCTTATGTTTGGAAATATATTCAAGGTATCATAGCCCCTTTCCCCCTTTTTTTCTTGTTTTTAAAATTTGTAGTTTTTTCAAAGTTACACATGCATATGGTTTCAAGAATCAAATCCTTCTATAGAACCACAATCTCCCCCTCACCTCTAGCCCCCTGCCTTGCCCGTGACAACCACTTTAAAATCTTAGCTGATTCTTTTGGTATTTACTTCCACATTTTTAAATAACTTGCATGTTTTGCTACTTTTTGAACATTATCTGTTGACTTCTCACCATGAAGGATGAGGACTTGGCTGTCTTCCCCCCTCTGTGCACCACCCCCATTTGTTTTGGGAGGAAGAAAAATCCTGTCTTCTCTGAAAGCCATGAGTGTCGTGCCTTATCTGAGAGGAACAGGTTTCCTCATGTGGAGCAACACACACATCCTTTGGCCTTTTGTGGTGTTGCCAAGAAGACTTTTAAAGTCAGATTCAAAACTCTAAGTTATAGGTTTGAATTGGGCCATATGTTGCTACCTGCTCCATAGAACAGACAAAACCAAGGGCCCCTCGGAATCTGGATTGAATTTAAGGCATCTTCTAGAGTTTGGTTTTTGGACCAAATTACAACTATGAACTTATTATCCTTTGCTTTTATCATAAAAGTAGAGTGTAGAGAAAATATACCACCCTAGTTAATTGTTTGCTGGACTCTGGTTAATTTGGGAAGTCCTAGAAGACACCTTCATTGAGTTCTCAGTTCCAGGAAACTCTCAAGAAGATGGCTTCTGTTTATATTATATCTCACAGGTGATGTCCAGGGTTTGCTGGGCAGTGGTGGAGATGCCTATGTCCTGGGGACCCAGCTGGATTTGTACGAAGTCTTAAAAGTACCACCTTTTCCAGAAGGGCTGCTACAATCCAGTCTCAGGGGTATGGCATGTGGACTGTTATCTGAGTGTCAACAGTTTCACTTTGTTCCCTGGGCCATCCCCCAACGCCCTTCGAATTCTTTGTCCACTTCCAGAAGCCATTCCTCTAGGCTTATCCTGTTTCCTCCAGGCTCGTGATTGACTCCCTCCTCCTGCCCTTTGCCTTTGTTTATGGCCGTTCTGGGTTCTGGAGAAGACTTCACTAGGACTTACTTCAGTGATCGTACGCTCTTTCTCATTAATGAGGAATGAGAGAAGGCAACAGGGCAATGCCCTGGTGGCTTCCATTGTAAGAAACTTGAAGATGCGGAATCTTAAAGTCTCGAGCACTTGGAAGCCACATAGTTTTTACAGCCCTCCTTGCATACCTCTGCCAATGAGAAGCTCACTCTCTCAGGGAGCCACTTTTCCAAGTTGGGTGGCTCTTCTTGTTGGAAAGTTCTTTCCTGCTGAATGGACATTCTTCTTCTTCTTTTTTTATATAATTTTTTCGTGTCATCCTTGAGCAGGGGCCATGCTAATCTTCTCTGTATTGTTCCAATTTTAGTATATGTGCTGCCTAAGCGAGCACTGAACGGACATTCTTGACTGGGACTTTCATCCGCTTTAGGAGGAGACAAGAGCATCCTTAAAAGTGAAGTTTGTCCAACTAGTAAACCAATTACTCTTCTTGGTGCTATAAAATGAAGGAATAGATGCACTTTGGAAAAAGTAGCAGGCACTATACAAATGCAAGAAACATTATTGATTCACTTTTAGGGCTTAGATGAGTCTGACGTGAACTTTAAGCATTGTGTATCCCATTCGCCCGATTTGAAGTTTCAGCATTGTTTACCCCATTGGTCTGATTGGAACTTACAGCACTGCGTACCCCATTAGTTGAGAACACTGCAGTATCATTTTTTAGGAAACGGTTTGCTGGAGCTTTAGTCAATGTTGAAAAATACCATAAGCCTTTATACCACAGAAGTGTAAAATATGTATAAGAATAGGTCCTTGAGTTAGAGCAGCTGGGAAAAACGTAGTCTGGGCCACCAACTATTTTGGCTTAGGTGCCCTTTAATTTCTGTATGTCCCGCTTTGTTTTTCACGTATTTCCCAGTATATGATTGTGTGTGTGTGTTTAGTTTTAAAACTTTTTTTGAGAGGAAAGATGTTAAGTAAGAGCCATATTATGGTAACTTTAAAAAAGGAATCCTGAAATTGAAGATTAAATTACTTACACATTTTAGTAATTGAGATCCTCCAGGAGGAGGAGGTCATATTTCATGCAAAGAAGGATCAGGCTCTTTTTGATGAAGGGATAGCATAGTTGTTAAGAGCAAGCTTTTAGGGTGATGGCAGCTCTGTGATCCCAGGGCCTACCCATCCCTCACTTCTAAGTACCTGCATCCTTCCCCAAGTCCTCATCCACCTGGGTCTAGATTTCGTTGGGGAGGAGGATCGGTTTTCTAAATACCAGGAACAAGTGTCTTCTAACTGTGTATTTGAGTCTTGATAAAAAATGAATCTATCATGTCAGCAGAAATCAAGCAGGTGGGAGCGGGGAGAAGGGGATGGGTAAATTCGTACCTAATAGGTATAATGCACACTGTCTGGGTGATGGACACACTTATAACTTTGACTCAAACTGTAAAAAAGTAATTCATGTAACCAAAACATTTATAGGCTGGTAATATTATGAAATAAAAAAAAATGAGTCTACCATGTAGCTATTATATGTTCTCCCACTTGCCCTAGGATTTCCTTACCCTAAAATACTTTGACTGTCTTTGGAAAAATCACTTGGGTATAGTTTGTTAAAATTGGTCAGCAAATGATTCTTCCATAGCTCTGGGATAACTGGCAATAGAAATGGTTTTATGATGTAGCTGTAAAAGGAGTTGGTAAAAATTCATGTTTTCTAAACACTGAGTGTGTTGCCAGAGAGGTTCAGGTTTGTTTTTCTTTTTCATGATGATTGATTTATTCGAGTCTGATAGAATGGTATCAGTGACAGGAATAATTACAGTATCTTTTGAAATTCTATCCTGGAATCCCACCAGGAACCAACCCAGATTCGTGCCAAAGAACACATCATAGGTTTTGGGTTTTTAAAAATGCTTATTTGAAATGCTAGACTTTTTGATACTTAAAGAGCATTGTTTTCGTGGGTGGAGTTCTCTTTTGATCCTCTAAGTTTAAACTTCTTAGTTCAGGGGTAGCCATAGTGACCACCCTATAGTGTGAGAGTTTAGGAGGCCTCTGAGGGGCAAGAGTTGGATACGTGTCGTGTGTGTGCATAAGTGCACGCACACTCACATTTGCACTGTCTTCATTTTGCCTACCAGTCTTACACTTTTACTGCTTTTAGTGAGTCTTAAGAAATGCTTGCCACCTTAGGAAATTTAGTATGCTATTAAGTCTTTAAATAAAAATAACTTGCCTTAAAGTGAGAAAAAAGATTGGCAGCAGTAAATCAACAAATTAACATTGGTGGATGGATTATTGTGTTTCCTTTGAGATTTCTTTTTTTCCCCCAGCTTTTGATGATAAAAATGTATTGCTCCTTAAAATTAAAAAAATTTTAAAAATTATGAGTACATAATTGTTGTATATCTTTATATGGTACATGTGATATTTTGATACAGGCATACAATGTGAATCAATCAAATCAGGGTATTAGAGTATTCATCACCTCAGGCATTTGTCATTTCTTTGTGTTAGGAACGTTCCAATTCTACTCTTTTAGTTATTTTAAAGTATACCGTAACTTATTGTTAATTATAGTCACTTTTTGTGCTATCAAATATTGTTCGTTGTAACTACCTATTTTTATACCCATTAACCATCCCCATTTTATCCCCCATCCCCGATATCCTTCTCAGCCTCTGGTAACCATCATTCTACTCTCTGTCTCCATCCATGAGATGAATTGTTTAAATTTAGCTCCCTCATATATATGAGAACTTGTGAGCTTTGTCTTTTCTGTGCATGGCTTATTTCACTTATTTCAGTTCCATCCAAATTGTTGCAAATGACAGAATTTCATTCTTTTTTAAGGCTATCTAATATTCCATTGTGTATATGTACCACAATTTCTTTATTCATGTATCCATTGATGGACACTTAGGTTGATTCCAAATCTTGGCTATCATGAATAGTGCTGCAGTAAACATGGGAGTGCAGGTATCTTTTCGATATACTGATTTCCCCTCCTTTGGATATATACCCAGCAGTGGGATTGCTTAGTCTTATGGTAGTTCTATTTTTAGTTTTTTGAGGAACATGTATTATGTTCATATTATAGAAAATTATTTGTAAGGAAGCGTGGTTGCTTTCAAATTCATTCATTGACAATGGGATAACAAGGGAGAGAATACAGGAAGGCTAACAGATTGGAGTTTAGGGATGTTGGGAGCCAGGGCTACCATGGGAATTGTTGTCCCCAGTCTTTTTGCCATCAAAGATGTCCTTTTATTTTTATTTATTTTTTCCTCTAAATATCTTTTGCTTTGAAATATTTCATCTAACCCAACACTGTTTATTAAGTAATAATATAACCCCCCATTGTTTATTAATTAAAGACAGACTTAAGTGCCTATTAGTCACCTAGGTTACTTTATGGAGTTGGTGGTGTTCCAGCTGAGAGTAAAGACACGTGATGTTTGGGGTTGGCCCTTCTGTTAGACACTCATCTTCATCCTCCACCTTGATTTCTCCCTGAGTGGAACTTTCTGAAGACCCAAGGTTGAGGTTCTGCAGTTAGAGCTCTTCGTATTTTAGACCCAGGACCCTGAATTCCCTCTGATGCTGGTATTTCTCACCACAAACTGCCTTGATTTTGTTATTAATGGAACATCTAAACAACCTAAAACCAGTAAAACAGTCAGTCTTTGTGACTGCGCTAACCTTTGTCTGCCTCGTCTTTCATCACTGTCATCATCCTTCATCACTGTCATCATCATCATCATCGTGATAATGATAGTTGGCACTAATTGGCTGAGCACTTAAATGTGCCAGATACTGTGTTAAATGTCTACACAGACTAGCTCATTTGATCCTTACATCTCCTCTGTGAAGCAAAGACTGTTAATTAGCCCACGATTAGTGGGGAAACTGAGGCTCAGAGAGGTTGAATAATTTGTCCAAGGTCATGAGGCCAGAAAGCAGCACAGCCAGGATTTAAATTGCTTCCCACCTCTTACCTGTTTCCTTTAACTCTTTTCTTTCTTAATTGGCACTTTCCAGACCAGGACCTGAGCTTTGGATCATATTCACATCCCAACCCATCGCCCTCCTGTCTATCTGGAGTTAGCCCACTCTGTCTGCACATTCCTCAGAAGGAGGTGCAGACAAGGGGACTGGACACCTGGGATGGAGGGGCTGGGCCACCGTGCCAGAAGCTCCTCCTCCTGCTCTGCTGGGCCAGGCCCAGGTGGTCCTAGGTTTACTCTCAAGTGTGTAGAAACTGGAGTTGGGATTTCATTCTCTCTTTTCTAATTTCCCACTTTTAGATTGGGACCTTAGTGGGTCTGAGGAGGCATTTCCCAGCCACAGAAATGATTTACTGTCTCCTGTGCAGTTCAAGTTCTTTTTTTTCTGCCTTCTAGGAGTAGAGGGCATAGAAAGCCTCAGATCCCTTTCTTCTGGAGGGTAAAGAAGTTGGAGGAGATACTTCTCTCACCTGATAAGCTCAGTTTCATTCCAAGGATGGAGTGTAGAACAGGGATTCTTAATTTTTATGGGATCATAGACCCCTTTGAGAATCTGATGAAAGCTTTGGACACTTTCTCCAGAAAAGTTATAGTGATAATGACTAACGTTTATATTTTAGACATTATACTAAGCACTTACACTATTACCTCTTTTAACCCTCATCATAACCCTATAAAATGAAGGTACTGTTGTTATTTCTATTCTACAGATGAGAAAACTGAGGCATTGAGATGTTAAAAGATTGTCCATTGATATACATGTCCATACACATGGAGTCTTTGCATATAATTTTGATTGGACCACTGGTTAAGGTCTTCAGCTCTAGAGTATGAGCCACCATCTGCATTGCTCAAAGACAGGACTTTGTACATGTAACTTTGTAACATGTAACGGATAGCATGTGAGTACCAACTCCCACGGCTGGTGACCAACCTGCTTGTCAAGGTGGTGGAGGAAGGAAAGGCTGCTCCTGCCTCCCCTTGCAGAGTCCTCCCCCGTCCTCTTGGACCAGTTAGGTGAGTCTGCGTGGGGGTTCTATGTATTCATGCTTTGTCACAATCCCACACAGTTATCTAATTGACCTTTAATGTTAGGTGGGGAGTCAGACAATCTGGGCTTCTCTCTTGGTTTTGCTGCTGCCAAGCTGTGTGTCTTGAGGAGTTATTCAGACCCTGTGAGCCTGTTTGCTCAGGTGCAAAACCAGGAATAATGAACTCTGGCCTTCATTAGGATGGGGAGGGTCTCACCGCAGTCTGAGGAAGTCACTGCCCTTAATTTGTCTTCAGTGTGGCCTGTAAGTGAACAGCCTGCTTGAAGTACAGCATGCACATCTTTCTGTTACTGAGATTAATGGGCCCAGAAACTGACCTATGACTGCTGACCACACCTGACAACTGTTTTCTTAGTGCCACAATCAGTGATCAATAAATAAGATTTTGGAATAGTCTGTAGTCCCCCTTCTGTCTACCCTTCTCCCCACCTGTTTGTGCATCACCCCCATGGCAGGTATCCTTAAAATCATAGAGCTGTGGAATGTCAGTGCCCAGAAGGAACTTGGATCACCTATGGCGGGCTCTTTCATTTTGCAGAAAAGGAAATAGGCTCAGAGAGGTGCAGGGACTTGCGCAAGGCCACACAGTTAATCCACGGCAGAGCCACGGTTAGGCGAGTGTTCCTCCTGTGCCACATGGCTGTCCTTTATCTTTCCTCTTAGCTCCCTTCACAACCAGACACAACTCTTAATCAGTTTTTACCTGCGGTGGTTCTCATCTCCTCTATTTCCTTCCCTGAAAGTAGAGGCTGGGTCATTTTCATTATAGTTTCTGTTTTCTTCTTCACTGCCTCCCAAACTGCCTGTTTGGTGTATGGTGAATGAAGGAATGAACCGTTTGCATAAGCAGAACCATCTCAGAAGTTCCTCATGGCGCCAGGTCCACAGTTCCTCACATTCAGATCCTTGTTAACGTCTCTAAGCACCAGGATGAGTCTCTGCTGTAGACAGAGACCTGGCAAGTACCCCTCTTCATGTACTGCTTTATCCCAGCTAACAGAGATGGATGTAGCCAGCAATGTGTTATGGGAAGCTTTTGGAAGCCAAAGTGGTATGGTTTATTAATGGCTGTGCTGGGATTCTCTCTCCAGCAGAGGTTTAACTTGGATATAAAGTGCATCTCTTCTGAAGCTGAGGCCAGCTGATCTGAGTGGTGACATTTAGCACGAGTAGGCATTAGCTTATATTACCCACTACCCCTTGGCATGTGCCACTGTGAGTGTTCATGGGCTTGCTCCTGTTCTCCCTGCTGAAGAGAATTCTGTTGGCTATTACTCATCTTTCCCAAGAACTCTACCTTCTAAGGAGAATTTTCTCTTGGTTAGCTCAGTTCCTGGGCCTTTTTCATACAGAGTCAGGGAAATGAGTAGAAGCTGAATTGGAGAACCAGGAGGTGTGGATGGTGAGAGAGAGAGAAAAAGAGAGAGAAAGAAAGAGAGAGAGAGAGAGAGAGAGAGAGAGAGTGTGTGTGTGTGTGTGTGTAAAGAGGGCCTGAACTTGTATCTCAAAAGGCCCAATACTTGTGGGAGAGAAGGAGGAGTGAAGGCTCAAGGAAAAGAGGAGGGTGAGAAAAGTGGTTATCAGCTGGGGGAGAGTGGAGAGATGAAAAGGAGAGGAGAGTTTTTAGAGGAGCTGCTGCTGTTTGTGTATGGGATACCAAGCGATAGAGGAGGAGGAAGGATTTTAAAGATACTTTCTTATGAATTAAAAATTTGATTCCCCTCTTTGGTATTCGATAAGAGATCTAATAACACTTTAATTTTTGCTATATTTGGGTTGGATTTCTTCCTTGTATGGCTACCGAGTGGAGACTGGGCTACTTGGAGGCCCGGCTGTGTTCAGGTTACACGGGTGTGTTCTATCTGGGAGCAGAGGCTGGAAGGTGGGTGATTTGGCGGAAACGCTCTGTGGGGGAGCAGGGCTGATGTGCTGGAGTCAGCATGTATTTCGTGTTACTACATTCTGCACAAACCCCAGATCATTTTCCTGTGTTAAAAATAAACAAATATGTCAGAGTTCTCAGATTCAGTGCTTGTTTACTTCATACCCTATTTTCAAAAATAATTCGAGGCAGTTTGGGTTTAGTGGGAAAATGTGACCATTCAGATTGTATTTTTTCCATAAATAGAAAGGAAATTGACTTTAAGAAGGCAGAAAGGATTGAGTTTCTAGGCTACATTTTACTGACAGAAATATTACTGGGGAAGGATATTTTAATTTTTGTTCTCTAAGAAATCGCTCTTTTGTACCGGTTTGAGATGGAGGTGGTTTAGCACAGAGAGGATTTTTAAACCAAGGGAAGGAGCTGTGACTGTTTGGCTCAGATAAAGAGAGTGCTTTCTTCTGTCAGAGTGCCTCCTGGGGTTGAATTGATCTGCGGGCACTGCCTGTCCGACATCTGCGTTCAGCGAGATGACTTCTTTGAGTAAGGGCCCCAGAATAAACAGGCTGCTGGGACTTAAAGGTCTGTGCATGGAATTCCTCTCTGTTGGCTACTAGAAAAGCAGAGCAGCGTTTCTACAGAAGGGTGACATTTAGAAGAATGACATCCAGAATGTTCAGGCAATAGCTGGTACAATTGAGTGCCAGGCAAGGGCAGAAAAAGGACTTGCTCTGGGCCTTCTCATATGTTGCTGTTGGGAGTACTAAGTGGTACAGTCTTATTTATTTATTTTATTTTTAGAGATGGAGTCTCGCTATGTCGTCCAGGCTGGGGTGCAGTGGCTAGTCACAGGTATGATCTTAGCGCATTATCCTGGACTCAAGCAGTCCTCTCACCTCAGCCTCCCCAGTAGCTGAGACTGTAGGCATGTGCCACCACACTCGTCTCCAGCATAGTCTTTTTAGCCCAGTGGCCAAACTGTTGGGTGCCTTGAAGTTGTCCATATTTTTTGATCACCCTGAAGTGTCAACTGCCCTCTGATGTTGAAAACAATGCCTGGGGCAGACTGTGATTTCCTACCTAGGTTTAAAAGATCGCAGGAAAGCAGCCCTCTGCTGGGAAAAGCCTATGACCGGTTCCTGGTGTCTCCATAAGGTACAGCTGCCTGTGTTCTGTCTGACTGTGGGCCCGAAAGGTCCCAAGGCAGTCCTGCTAGTGCTGGTCACAATTTCTCAGCTGTGTTAGTGTTTTCAGAGTGACTTCTCGCCCATGGCATCAGAATATTCCAAGGTGCGTGTGAGAAATACATAAGACTGGCCCCACACCAGGTGGATAGTATCAGAATCTCTGGGGAGGGGGTGGTGTTTGGGCTCCCCAGGTGATTCCTTTTTATCCTGTAGATGGAGAACCACTGTGGTACCTGCTGGCACTGTGCAGAACTGGATGTGGTGGGTTAGTAAATTTGATGCCAGGTGATCCTGGGCCCAGATTTCATGTTGTTAAGGAAGTTGGGGAAGGAAGAAGGGCAGGCAGTGTGCAGGCGTTGCACACTAGCTGTGAGAGGATGCTCGGTAGGTGCTTGCAGCTCTATTCTTTTATTTGCTGTCACCAGCAGCCCAGTGTGCTAGGTGTTATCACACCCGTGTACAGGGGAGGAAACAGAATATCAGAGAGCTCGCAAACTTGCTTAGCATCACACATTTGGTCGGTGGAGACCAGCGTGGCCACAACCTCCTTGCCTTTCCCATTGTGACTGTAATCCCCACACCAGAACGATGAATGTCTCCTTGAGCCGGCTGTGCAATAGAAATATATGAGCCACATAAGTAATTTAAGATTTTGTAGTAGCCACATTAAAAACGTACAAAGAAATAGATGAAATTAATTTCAACATGTTTCCTTTAACATTCTTTTTTTTTTATTCCAAGACTTCAGAATCCCATGTGTCCTTTATCCTTACAGCACATCTCAAGTCACTCTAGCCATCTTTCAGGGGCTTAATGGCCACCTGCACCTGGAGGCCACCCAACTGGAGAGGTGCATCTTGCCTGCTGTCCAGGTAGCAAAGGGTCACAGTTTTCCAGATCACTGATGCTGGGCAGTCTGCACGCATGTCACCTGAGGAGGAGGATATTAAAATTCCTCAATCAGGCTGCAGCCCCAGGTAATCCTTCTGTGGAGCCTGGTTGGAAACGCTGTAGCTGCACTAAAAGCATCCACTGGACAATTTACTTGGGTTCTCTGTGACTGTGCCCTGCTCCCGTTTCAGGAACTGTTGCATTCCGAGCACGTTCTTTGGGGTGGGGTGGGGTGGTGGGGTGGTAGGAAAGGTGGGGAGTGCATACCCTAGGGGTCTTTCCTCTACCCTACTAAATAGAACTGCTGTTTCCGTGGAGAAAAGAAACCCAGCTTATTTTTCTGGATGTGATTGTGCATAAGAGGTGGAACCTTTCCTTTTGGTGGCTAAGAGCAGGACCCCATGTTCTCAGGAAGGTGAGATGAAAGAACCAAAATATTTAGGGGAGAATGAGATACTGTGCCCTTAAGCTGTATTCTTTTATAGTGGTTTGGCTCTAAAATTTATTTGCTGACTTAGAATAAGAAATTTGGTCCTAAAAAGTTATAATCCAGGGGTTCAAACCGCAAGTACTCAGAGGTCAGGCAGGTAGCATGGGATGAAGGGTGAGAGATTGTAAATCAAACTCTTAGGAATGTTCTTCTCTTTCACAAAAATGTTATGGTGTCCCTTTTTTCTGGAAACACTAGACTCTTGGTCTTTTGTTTTCTTGTTGCTGACAGATATTTCTCTTCTCTAAGAGAAAAACCAGCGCATGCAACCAGGGAAAATGGCAGCCGACACTCAGCCTGGGTGTTAGGGAGATGAAACTGAGAGCCGTGGCCCAAAGGGCAGTAGCTACTACCCAGTTCCATCCAGTTGTTATCCTTGAGGCCCAGTGTTACCAGACCTTGTTATTCGTAAGAGGAAGCCACACTTTAAAATTGTAAAATCTTTGGCTTTACAATTTTTTTTTAAATTTAAAAATAATTATAGACTCAAGAAATTGCAAAAAAAGATACTGAAGGGTCCAGTACGCCCTTCACCCTGCTTCCCCCAGGGCTAGCATTTTGCATAGCTGTAGCACAGCATCAAAACCAGGAAATTGACATTGCTGCCATCAGCGGTCCTTATTCAGATTCCACTGGTTTTTACGAGCACTCATTTCTGTGTGGGTGTGCATGTAGTCCTGTGCAATTTTATCATGTGCAGATTTGTATAATCACCACAATCAAGATAATCTTTGGCTTTAAAATCATTTGTGTAAGTGTATTGAAAACTCTGTTTAGGTCTAAAGAACATGCCATAGGCTTGGTATGCTAAGCCTCCGGTTTTCAACCTCTGTTTTCGTCTAACATGTGCACATACTCTCGTGCTCGCTCTCGTTCAGATAAAATTCATATAACACAAAATTTACTGTTTTAACCATTTTCAAGTAGACAATTCAGTGTTTTTAAAGTATATTCACAGAACTATGCAACCATCACCACTAATTCCAGAACGTTTTCATCACCCCAGAAAGAAGCCCCATACCCATTAGCCTTCACTCCCCATTCCCCACCTCCCCCAGCAACCACTAATCTACTTTCTTTTTTTTTGACACAGAGTGACTCTGTTGCCCTGGCTAGAGTGAGTGCCTTGGCGTCAGCCCAGCTCCCAGCAACCTCAAACTCCTGGGCTCAAGCGATCCTTCTGCCTCAGCCTCCCGAGTAGCTGGGACTACAGGCACGCACCACCATGCCCAGCTAATTTTTTCTATATATTTTTAGTTGTCAGATTAATCTCTTTCTATTTTTTAGTAGAGACGGGGTCTCGCTCTTGGTCAGGCTGGTCTCGAACTCCTGAGCTCAAACAATCTGCCCGCCTCGGCCTCCCAGAGTGCTAGGATTACAGGCGTGAGCCACCGTGCCTGGCCTCTACTTTCTGTCTCTATGGATTTGTCTATTCTGAACATTCATGTAAATGGAATCATATGGTATGTGACTTTTTATGTCTGACTGGCCCTGTCATCTTACAGAGGAAGAGACTTACGGCCAGAGAAGGAACATGACATGCCCATGATTATACTGCCAGAGAGCTTGAGTCTGGACTTGAACCCCGAACCAATACTCTGTACCATACCTTTCTGCCTCTCACCAATCAGGTCTTTGATTTGATGATGATGATGATGATGATGATGATAAAAACTAGCACCCCAGGTTATGCATGGTGGCTCACGCCTGTAATCCCAGCACTTTGGAAGGCCAGGGCAGGAGGATCACTTGAGGCCAAGAGTTTGAGACCAGCCTGAGCAACATTGCAAGATCCCATCTCTAGAAAAAAAAATTAGCTGGTCATGGTGGTGTGTGCCTGTAGTTCCAGCTACTGGGGAGGCTGAGGCAGGAGGATCTCTTGAGCCCAGAAGTTTGAGGTTACAATCAGCTATGATTGTGCCACTGTACTCCAGCCTCGGTGACAGAGTGAGACCCTGTCTGTTGGGGGAAAAAACTCCACCCCAGGTATTTCTTTTCGGTTGGCTTTAATAAACATGCTTAAAAAGAGAATATTTTGTTACTTGTGCTGAGTGCTAAGATTCTTCAAGGACTCGCTGTGGAAGTGGGAATTGTAAAGGAGAAAAGAAGCTGGTTCAGTTCAGTGTGTATTTATTGAGTGCCCCATGTGCCAGGCTCAGGACCAACACGGATGAGTTAGAGCCCTGACTATCAAGGGACAGTCAGTTGGGGGAAACACAGATGAGAGATAACTTCAGGATATTGAAAGTAAATATCATGATTGTGGGGCAGAGGGCAAGGGTAGCAGGCCCAACCTGAGGGTGGGGAGGCTTGAGTGGTGAAAGGGGGCTCATAAGACATGAGGCAGCAGAAGGATGTTTTGAGCAGGGGAGGCCTAAGCAAAGGCTTAGCCTTTAGGAATGGTGGGTCCATTAGAGCTGAGCTATGAGCTCATTGGAGTGATGGAGGGTGAAGTCGAGTATTGGAGCTATGGCTCAAGGATGGGTTTGTACCAGATCCCTGAGAGTCTTGAGGTCATAGAAGGTCAGTGCCCCCTCTGGATGTCTGAATTTTTCAAGGTGAGGATGGCTGAATGGAAGCAGAGCAGGAGAAGCCAAATGTGGGAATTGACTCTGGGGGGTGAAGGGTAGGGTGGGTGGTATACAGTGGTGGAACCAGTATCTAAGTAGCAAGGTTGAGAAGAATCAAGGTAAGGGAAACTGGGATACCCATCCCAGAGACCATGATGAAATCATGCCATGGGGCATCTTTGGAGAGCTGTCAGTCCCATTCTCACTGGCCTGATTCCCCCTCCTCATTCACACCCGTCTCTCAGCATCATTTTACTGAGCACCTGCCATGTGCCAGGAATTGTTGGAGTGCTGGGGTTAAAGCAGTGAACAGTTGGGCAAGCTTCCTGTCGCTGGAAGGGAATACGAATAAGTAAGATAATTATGGATTGTGATAGGTTCCACTAGGAAAGTGGCTTTTGCTAGGGGATGTAAGGTTAGGTGGTTGGGGCTGGCCTCAGTCAAGAGGTGACATTTGATCTGAGCTCTCAAAAGGTGAGAATGCCCCTACCGTGACAAGACACCAGGAACAAGCTTTGCAGGCAGACAAAACTGCACATGCAAAGACCTTGGGGGAAGGAGCAGTCTGCAGGGGGTGTTCTGGGCTTTGTCAAGGTCTTTCTAGGGGGCCCCAAATCAGAACACGTATCTGTGGAGACCTGGCCCTACACTGTCTTCGGACGGGAGAACCATCAGCTTTGGGAGGAAGAATGCATATCCTAGTGGAGGAAAAAAATATGAAGTCACTGTGAACCACTGAAAGTAGGCGTGCTTTTTTTTTTTTTTTTTTAAGGGGGAGCTAAACTCATTTTGCTATTTTTCAACTAATTTTGTTGTACTTTGTGAGCTTTGTGTCATTCAGAGAACTTGGAAACATTCATTCTCCCTCCTACTGGATCTGTGGAGTAGGTGGGAGAGCTTTAAAAAACTCCCAAAACCCATTTTCGTCTGCCAGTGGGTGCGGGAGGAGGACAGCTGGGCATGGGGACAGAGTCGAGGGCACTTGGGAAGTGGGCACCACCCCGGCATTGAACACCTTGGAAGCTTCAGCCAGGTCCTGAGGATGTTGGGTTTGTTCTGGGAAACAGGGAAGTCCTTTTCAAGGTCAAGACAGGGATTCATTTTGCATATTAGAATGTCATCTTAAATAAAATAATGAATGCAGTGATTTGAAAAGACACTGCATGAAAAGGAAATAGATAATTATTCTGATTTTTTTTCTCAAGTTGGTCAGCCTCAAGGCCAGTTGGGGATTTTCACCCCTGGACCATCTGGGTTTGTTGATGGAGGAGCTGGAATTTGTGGAGGGAGAAGGAAAGAGTCTGCCATTAGCTCAGGAAGCACCTTGGGCCTTGGATTCAGGAGAAAGAGAGGGGCCAAGAAGTCTGAGCTGGGTGGATTGAAATTTGGAGTATATTTTGAAGGAACCTACAGTAATTAGCCAAACAAACAAAAGTCCCCTTAAAACTTAAAAACAACAAAAAGGCTAAACAAAAATGATGATATGGATTCTTGCCCATGTATAAGTTAGTGGAACAACGATGTAAAAATACAAGTGATACATGCCAGGAAGGAGAGATCCACGGTGCTGTGAGAACATGGAATGGGAGAGGCTCCCATTGGTCGAGAGCGGGTTGGATGGTCTGGATTGATGTTTGGTGGGAAGGACGGTGGCCGAGGTGACTTTCACAACAGCCAGTATCGATCTTTGTTCAGCATGGGGTAGAGAAGAGGCTATAGATGAGGGAAGTGATGGATCAAGGTCTTTGGCAGGGCCTGGAACAACTCTTGTGCTGTCCTTTGGAGGGTTGGGTCAGAGAAATGTTTTGTTTTAGGCCAGGATGTAACAGTACTGCAGGAAATAATGAATGGCTCTCTTAAAAACTGAGGTCCACCAGAAGGGGGCAAATGATTATCTTGAGCTTTTCCTAGGATTCCTCCCCTACACTGGTGTTCTAAATTTGCATTATGGCTCACAGGGAGGACCCTTAGGTTGATGGGGATGCCTGAGTGTCTCCTTGTTCTATTGAAGGATAGTGTGGATTGCTGCTGCATTGCAATCAGGAAGGCTGGTCTTGGCCAGCTGTGGGTTTCTCTGGTGCTGGCTCTGAAGGTCACCTGGTCGCACCTGGCGATGTTAGAGAAGAGCTCTGTCTGGGCTGATCCACTCAGGGTGCAGCTTACTCCAATCGCTTATCTTTGCGGTACACAGCATTTACTTTGCCATTCTTGGCTTGAGATTGCTCAGGCCGTTATATGACCACAAAGTGGAAATCTGGAAAAAGAAGTGCTCAGCCGACTTGGCAAGTTTCGGGTTTGGCATCGATCTGCAGTGTCCTGCCCTTTGGTGGGCACGAAGGACCTGATCAGAGTGCTCTGTGCCTTGGAGCTGTTCCTCGAAGGCCACCTTGATGACTGGATGCTCCCAGATCCTTTATGAAGCTACGCAGGTGTATGAAAGCTCTGATCCACTGCTGAGATGGAGATAAACTATCCCTGATAGTGTATCTGGAGGCAGACATTGAGTCATGGTATGCAAGGGACTAGGAGGCCCTTGAGGAAGAGGAAGGCCCCCTTCGCTTACCCAATTGCTATTCTGGCTGCTGGCTTTTTTTTTATTTATTTGAAATAAAAAAGAAGTTAGGTGATGGAAGTCATAATGCAGTGTAGGGTGGGCAAACATAATAAAAATGTGCAACTCCCCTAAAATCTGCATCTTTGGATTTTTCCTGGAGGATGCTGAACTAATGACCTCGAAGAGACTGTTCTAGAAGTTCTGAGGCCTCTGGGTAAAATATACCCTTTTCTGGCTGGGCATCAGAATCACTTATAGGAGCTTTTGAATAATGCCTGAGCCTCAAAGACTCTGATTTAGTGGCTCTGGGACTTAGGGAGTTTGTGTTTTGTTTTGTTTTCCAGATGATTTTAATTTTCAGCCAGATTTGGGAACCTCCCCACCAGTTACAGATCCAGGGATGCTCTTCCCACTCTTTGGGTGAATTCTGCCTCCCTGTTTCCTCATACCGGCCTTGAACACTGACCCCTGACCATGGCCACAGCCGTGTGTTTGACCTCTGCTCCTCTGTGTGCCCCCTTCCAGCTTGTGTTCTCAGAGTGCTCTCCCCTGACTTTGCCTCAGCTGGGATCCGGGCTGGCGGCAGCTCATCTCTGCTATCTGTGAAGGAAAGAAGCACTCCACATGGGGATTTTGATGGGCAAATACTCTGGGACATTTTTTCACAAAGCTCCTACTTGAGGCTTGAATGCACAGTGGATTCTAAGCTGTGGAAGTCCGGGCCCTGGGGTGGAAATAGGACAGTCTTATGACTGGCACAAGAAAACATCATTTACTGTCTTCTCAGAGACATCATGAAAGGCTCAGTGTTTCTACCACCACTTTTCTTGGGCCCCGCAGACTCTGGGACGTCGTTGGCTGTCCCAAGGGAGTCATAGGTAGACATTGCCGGCAACAGCACCAAATTGGTGGCATTCTTGATGTGGGCACTTGTCGAGATAAACTTGTGAGAGTGCATATGTGGGGCTATGCTTCAAGTCTCAGCAGCCGTTGGGTCATGTGGCATAAGGCAGGGGTTTTTAAGACCCAGAGGTAATATGGGATCTGGACTAGACCAAATTGGAGCGGCTGTTCTCACCTCCTTGCTTTTGCTTATGTTGTTCCACTTTCCCTCCATCTCCCCCTCCCCCGCTGCCCCCAACCCACCACCCCCGAGTCTGGTCCACTCCCATCCAAGGTTTAGGATTTCTTCAGGCCTCTGTCCATGCTAGGGAGCCTCTCCACCTCCGCTGGATTAGGTGCCCCTGCTCAGTGCTCCCGTGCATACCCAGATCGTTTTGCTTACCCATTGTGTTATGATTCATTTTGAGTGTCTGGATCTGTCTTTTATTCAGTTAGAACAACTTAAGGGTCTCGTTCACTTTTGTATTTCCATCACCTTGCACACTGCTTGGCGTGTAATAGGATTCAGTAAATATTTGTTGAGTGAATGAATCAATAAAGTCTTTGTAGGGGTGATATAAATAACTTCCACCAAGATCTTATAGTTGAACATTGCTCATTTATTATAGTACTAGTACCTGGTATCTAAACTTATATACAGTCTTATATTCAAGATGCATATTGAGGGAGATTTTTCTATTATGAAGATGCAAATTAAGGGAGATTTTCCTAGCATAAAGAGTGTTCCAGACAGTTTGGGACATTAACTGAGCATTTTTGAAGTATTAGATGCATGGTATTTGTGGGATTTTTGTTGTTATTTGTACTTAAAGTCATGACATTTTTGAAAAATGTCACATTAGGAAACAAACCCTTAGGGAACCTGATACAATTTACTCTTATATTGTTTGGTGACAAATAAAGGTATGGCAAGCATAGTATAGTAGAAAGTGGGTGGGACCCTTCAACTGTATTTCCTTGAGTTTAATACTTCTCTTAAAGCTAAGCATTATTTTTGATTTAATTTTCATTAGTTAATTTTGCGTGTATTTATTTTATTTTTTTTAGAGACAGGGTCTTGCTCTGGTCACCTAGGCTGGAGTGCAGTGGCCCAATCATAGTTCACTACAACCTCAAACTCCTGGGCTCAAGTGATCCTTCTGCCTCAGCCTCCTGAGTAGCTGGGATTATAGGCATGCACCACTGTGCCCAGCTATGTTTATTTTTTTGCTTCATAGTATAAGACTATTATGTAGTAGGGCATAGTGGAGGAGTCCTGGATTGGCAGTCAGGAGATCTAGGTTCTGCTCTGCCTCTAACTGGGAATGGCAAGTCAGTTTCCTGCTTACACTCATGCAAAATGGGAGCGTTGTATTTGTTCAGGGGTTGCAAATGTCTACAGGAGTGACGCTACCAACTTGAGTTGCTATATGTGTGCTACCATTTTTGTTTTTGGAACTTGTCTCCTTTTTCTTTTGTTTTCCCACTTTCGTTAGAATCATAAGTAGAAGAAGATATTTCTGTACCACCAAAAAAATAATGATGCAAGGGAAATGATAAATGACAACTGCAGTTCTTCTCTGTGTTGAGGAGACAGTAGGTAATGGTAGGGTCTGAGGCATATTGGAGCAGCCAAGCTTGCCTATGAAAGGTAACTACTATATAGCACCAGCTGATCATTGTCAGACATAAATGTGGGCCATGGTGACAGATCTTCTGATTTTTTTTGAAGAGAAGTCAGAAGTCTGGATTTTTGTGTGACAGGTCTGATTTTTAAGTTTGGCTCATGTTTTCTAAACACATCTACAGGTGAAATATAATACCTCTACAGGCTGGATGTAACCCATTGTGCTTTTGCAGTTTGTGATCCCTGTTAAAGATGATCTCTAAAGCTCCTTTCTACCCAAAATCCTATAATTCTAATGGGGATCATTTCAGCTGGTGAATTCAAGATTCTTGTTTTATTTGGGAAGTCAGAGTGAGGAAGGGAGTTGGGCTAAAAGAGGAAGATGGGGCCTTGAGCCTAAATGGGGTGCCCAGCAATTGGTGTTTAGATGGGCCCCCTTGGGAAAGGCCATAGACTGCCTGTGATTCACACCAGGTATTTTGTACATTTGTCATTGCAGGAGTTGGCATCCGTTGGAAGAGTCTGTGAAACCTTCTCTGCTCAGAGCTCCAGGACCAATGCATCTTCCCACCACCTTAAGCCACTGGTGAATATATGTGTTTTTCCCCCTTTTGCCACAGTGAAGGGAAATACTTTCAGTTGACTGTGGTTTGCAGAGAACCTTCTGTCCTTTCTATTACAGAAGGAAGGATGCTGGGCTTGGGCCTAGGTGTACTGGGGTTCTGGTACCTACTTGATTCTGCCACTTTCACTGTGGGATCTTAGGTGAATTGTTTGACCTCTTGGGGCCCCAAATGGAGAAATGTATTCTGCCCTGTTTACATCACAGGGTTGCTTGCTTTGAAGACTAAAAGGATGATGTGTGTAAGAATGCTTCGAAGAGAACAAAGCACTGGGCAAATATAAGGTAATACTATTTGGCTCTGAAATGTAAAGCAAGGCAAATCTTCCCTCCACCTTCTATACTTTATTAATTTTATACCATACCTTTTCAAGCTGGAGTTCCAGCTGTAGGAAGAAATAGCTGCCAAACCCAGCCCACTTCAACTGACCACTAGTTGGGGGCTTCCTGCCTTTGCTTTTGTGATGTTTGTGAACACCTTCATCTGTTAATCCTATAAGAGAGGGTATTAGAGCAGGACACTTCTGAGCTAACAAATACATTGAAATGTAAACATACATATGTTGGAGATGCGGGTTTTAAATACTTGTTTTCTGAGACTTTCAGAGTAATTCTTCAAGAGATTTGCATTTTCTTTTTTCCCCTTCCTACCATTATAGCTGCCATTTTCTTGAAAGGTGAATTAACTACCTTTCACAATTACCTTCATTTTTATTTGAGATCAGATAATTTCACAGTTAACAAATGTGCTTCCTTTTTTGAAAGAAACTTAATCACTCATCACAGCAGGTGAATGTCTTGCCTCTATGACAGTTGAAAGAGGCAAAAATATGTCCTTAATAACAGTGTGTTCCACTGCTGAGATGAGAGTGTTTCAAGGTGTGATGCTAGTTGATGTCTTGGGCCAGGGAAGCAGAATGACCCATGGCGTCTTGATTCCAGCTACTCTTTGTAGAGAAAAGCTGACCTGTTTAACACTGACCACCTGACCAGCTCCTGCCGTGTGGATCAGGGGCTCGTGTAACCCAGTGAGACAAACCCCAGTGGCATGGCCATGGGGAGCATGCAGCATGCTGGGTGTTGGAGCAGGAAGGAAGGGCAGTCAGTCAGGACAGCAGGCCCAGCGTTAGGGAACAAGCTGAGCCATGGGAGGCTGGCTGTCCATACTGCTCTGTCCAAGGAGACATCATGGTAGGCAGGAAGAGCTCTGTCATGGAAATCCTCAGGGAAGCAGGTGGCCTCAGGGAGCAGAACATTTATTCATTCAGTAAATATGTGTTCTTATTCTGTGCCAAGGCACCGCTCGGGCACTGGGGATTCAGTGGTCACTAGACAGACTGTGGGTCTGTGCCTCCCTGGAGCTTAGATTTGAGTGGGGTTGATGAATAAGAACGTGAGCTCTGTGAGGGCAGGGATCTTTGCTTGTGTTCACTGCTGTATCCCCAGCTCTTAGAAGAGCACCTCACATCTGATGGAAGTTCACTAAGTATTAATATTTTATGAATGAAGCAAATAAACAGCTAAATAGATAATATAATTTCAGGTAGTAATAAGTGCTATGAAAAAAATAAAACAAGATAAGGGTCTGGAGGGGCTCTTTTTGAAAGAATGGTCTGAAAAGGCGTGGCAGGGGAGGAGGGAGGGAAGGAGGAGTGGAAGGAATAAGGGAGGGGTGAGGGGAAGGGAGAAAGAGGGAGGGAGAGATTGAGACCCTAGTGGAGCAAAGGAATCTGGGGAGGAGTGTTTAGGCAGAGGGAACAGCAAGTGAGAAGACAGCTCTTTGATGTAGAATGAGCTTGGCTTGATAGGGGGACAGTAAGGCAGCCAGTTTGGCTGGACTTAGGCTGGGGGGGTGGCTGTAGGGAGGCAGGGTGATATGAAATGAGATCAGAGTGGTAGGTGGGAACCAGATCTTATAGGCAATGATAAGGAGTTTGAATTTTACTCTGAGAGTGACTGGATTCCAGTGGAGTTTGAGTAGAACAGTCGATATAATTTTCTTTGTGGTTTAAAATTATTCCTCTGGATCCTGAGTGAGGAATAGACTTTGGGGACAAGAGTAGAATCCGTATAACATGTAGGAGGCTCTTCCAGTGGTCCAGGCAAGAGATGATGGTATAGCTTGGACTAGGGTAGTGATGATAGAATGATACGACGTGGTCAGGCTCAGGATACATTTTGAAGGTAGAGCCTGCTGAATTGGATGTGGAATGTGAGCAAAAAGGAGAGTCAGGGATGACTCTGTTGTTTTTGGCTGGGTGATTGACATTGCCATTCACTGAGATGAGGAACAAAGAGGGCCGGTGATAGTTCTGTTGTGCCATATTAAGTTTGAGATGCCTGTTTGATATTATCATAGAAAGAGTTGGCCGGGCGTGGTGGCTCACGCCTGTAATCCTAGCTCTCTGGGAGGCTGAGGCGGGTGGATTGTTTGAGCTCAGGAGTTCGAAACCAGCCTGAGCAAGAGCGAGACTCCATCTCTACTAAAATTAGAAAGAAATTAATTGGACAACTAAAAATACATAGAAAAAATTAGCCGGGCATGATGGCACATGCCTGTAGTCCCAGCTACTCGGGAGGCTGAGGCAGTAGGATCGCTTGAGCCCAGGAGTTTGAGGTTGCTGTGAGCTAGGATGACGCCACGGCACTCTAGCCGGGGCAACACAGTGAGACTCTGTCTCAAAAAAAAAAAAAAAAAGTAAATGAGACACGTGCTAATGAATATGGTTTCCATTTTATGCAAGTATGAATTATACAAATGAGATAATGTGATAAAAAAGTAGTGATAAAACCCTACCTTATGTAAAAGTTTGAAATATTGTGACTCCCCCAAATCAAGAAAATTAATTTTTGGATTACATAATGATAAATCTGGTCAGCTGAGTGAATTATAAATGGTATTTATGCATTTGGCACACGGGTGTGCTTTTGGCTGGCAAGCAGAAAGATCCAGCATCCTTTGCCAATAGAGCCTGCAAACTACATTGTTTCATAAATGCCCTGGAACTTCTATCTGCCATTTTGATGACTAAGATTAATTTTGGTTAATACATTTCAGATACTTTTTTCAACCTGTAATCATATCCAAAAGTTTATTAATTGAAGGTTCACTAAGTGAAAAACATGCCTGAAAATCAGTAATTTTGCAATGAAAAGTTAGATGCAATAAAATTCTATGAAGGCCAGACAGGCACCATGATTCGCAGGGCCACAATTTAGAAAATGTGTAGGATATCTTCAAAATATCAAAGATAAATGCTATAAGATGAAATGGAACAAAAATATACTGTGATGCTTATATAATAGTAGATGTACGCATTCCACCCATACCCCTCAACTGCCGTTGACGTGTGTGAGCAAATTGGTTCTGAATCATACACATCTTCTCTTTGTAGGCTTCTGGCATAAAATGCAGCTGCTCCATATTGGCTTTGTCCACTTCCCAGACAAATCCCACTACTGAGCTCCTTCCAAATTCTCATTGGACACCTTAGTTTTCCCATTTTCAGGCTTCCTGGTGAGTTTCTTTAATCTTGTTATCTGCAGCCACCATAGATGCTTTTGCCCCCTTCCCACCTCTCCAGCTCCAAAGCCTGCCTGCCTCCTCCTCTGCCTGCCTTTGTGAGCCTTTCAGTTTAGAACTGCCCCCCTCTCCCACTTTTGAATATCCTCAAGATTTCCTTCTTTGAAAACACTTTCACCCTCTTCCACCCCACCTTGTCTTCTCAGGTCTTTTGTGGAAATGATGGAAATTCTCATTCCCACAAAGGAATGGGAAACTTATGCAGCTGCTGAGGGCAGTGTGATGAACAGCATTCTAGAATGGGCTGTGTCAAATCCCCTGGGCAATGGGTGGTGCTAACTTGCTTTTACATGCATTTCAGGACTCCCCAGTTTCAGTGGAAATATTCTGAGTGGGACTCCTGGAGCATCTAATCTCTGGAAAATGAGTCTCGATTGTTCTGTCTGTAACAGATGGTTTATGGCAAAGTGCAGGATTTGGTGGAATGGTATTCATGACGATTGGCATCAACCTTGGTTTTCATTTGTCTTTTTTTCTCATGGAGTGGAGCCTAAATAAAATTAAAAGAATGAAACTTAACTGGCAGTCATGGGGAGAGGAGTTCTCCTCCCTGAAGTGATTTCAGGATTAAAAAAAGAATGGGCCCTACCTATGTCCCTGGAGACTCAGAGTGGCGGGACACTTAAACAATGGTGGTATCCTCCTTAAGTTAAAAAAAAAAAAAATCTGGGATTGCAGAACAGTCTTCAGTGCATGTACACGTTTAGACCATCTCAGGAGGAGAGGCCAGGAGGTGGGAAGGAGACTCACTTTTCACTATATACCCTTTTGTACTTTAAAAATTTTTTGTATCATATTTATGTATTATCTTTAAAAAGAATAATAGCATCCCTTTTATTCTTAATCTAGAAAAATTTAAAGTTCCCTCATAATTCAGCTTTCACTATTATAACTTAGTTTTATAACTGTTCTTGCCCAGTGTGTCTTTTGATTGAGGTCATTGCCTGTTGACAGTGTCTCTATTTGGTCTGAGGCTTCACATTCATTAGCAACTTGGGACTAGGGTTCTTTAGCTAGAGTTTCAAATGTTTGCATATGTAGGGATATATCAGTCAGGCCCATTTCTTTCTTTCCTCCTCCCTTCCCTTATTTCTAAAAGGACTTAAGGCTGTTTGTGGTCAATATTTTATTCAGCTGGTTTAGACAAATATGGATTTGAAATGAGGTGAGTTGAGCCATGAGTTGAGCCACAAATTATGGCCATTTCGACTGAATGTCTCACTGTTGCCTTTCAGAGCAAAATCTTACTGCATTGTGGAACAGAATATAGGGTTTAGAATCTATTGTGGTTGGTAGTTCCTAACTTCAAAGTTCAGACAAATTAAAGAGTCACCAAAACTCACTTCCCTTGTTTTAAGAATCTTAGCTACCCCAGGAAAATGTTCAAAATGGAATTTGTATAAGTTGTCACTTCTCTGAAAGAGCATAGAATAATTCAGTGTCCAGAACTAACGGTGCCGATGACCACACTGCTGTTTTGAGTGGATGCAGCTTCATCTGCAGGGGTTGTTGTCTAGAAGTATCTCCCTGGGCTGCCATATTGCGTTGCCAGAGATTCATAAGGCCACTTTCTGGCCAAAGTTGCTGTGACCTACAAGGACATGCTATCCATTGCATGTGGCAATGATATCTCCTAGGTGTTGGTGGTTGGTGTTTCTCTGAGAGATTTACACATTTGATTTTATAATTTTTACAAGCAGGAAGTTGTGTCACATTTGCTGGCCACATGTAAAAACAAGATATTTTCTCCTCTTCCGTCTAGTGATTACAGATTGAGAGTGGAATATATTTTTTGTATTTTTTTTTTTTCCTGGTTTGGGGAAGTAAACATTAGATCGTGCTTGGGGTTGTCGCTAAAACAAGGAGATCAACATCATCTCCGGTGATTACTGCACGTCAAGGGAAGAAATCATTCTAATTGTTCTACTGACTAATTTAGACAAGGCACCATCTGATGCCTCCTTCGCAGCAGTGCCCTCATCCTGCAGTCTCCTTATCAACATAGAGATGACTCACACTGTTTTCTGCACTCAAAGAGAATTTCTCTGGTCTGCTGATTATGGCAATGATTAAATAAAAAGTCGTTCCTGCAGAGGTATCCTTGTAAAAATGACTGTATTATGTGTGCTTGTTGAACTTGCACAATTCAACTTCCCTTATTACAATCAGTAAGGTAATGGTTCTTAAACTTTTTTCAGGGAGGGGTGAGGAACCCCTTTAAGGTGCATCTGCACATGTACAATTTTACATTTTTAGGAGGTGACACTCTGTTGCCCAGTTATCATGCTTTGTCTCACATAGCATTCTAAACGTGTCTGCTTCTGGCTAGCTCTGTGTGGCAGGCAGGGGTCTGCTGTAAGATGGCTTTTCTGGTTAGATAGAGAAAGATTAGGGAAGGTAGCTATGTTCAAGGCAGCCTAACTTCAGTGAAATTTGCAGCTTCCGGAATTGGCCCAACATGGACTCAAAGGCTGGAAATATTCCCTTATGTGAGTTACTGTTGTTTTAATTAAAAAAGGGAGTAAAAGCACCTTTACCCTTTTTGTTTTCTAATAGCTAATTTTGTTTTTTCTCAAGTTCATTTATTCTGTCTTCTCCCTTTCCCCAGCCAACAGAAAAGCTGTTATAGAGGAATATATATATATTTTAAAAGTACATAGGGAAACCAACCTTTGTTTTCCAACAGAATTCATGTTTCTAAATGTTGTATTTGTTTCCTGAGTTAATCGTATTTATAGCATTTTGTACTCTGCTGCAAACTAGCTGCCCACAAAACACCAGTGTTGTAAAAGTTTTTGACGTAGTAGCCAGAATTTTAACAATCAGAAAATTTCACATAATATGATTTGTAGCTACTCTTGAACAACCAGACTATCTAGCATTATGGGGCCATATTCTTACATGAGACCGTGGGCTGGAGTGGGGTAGTGGCTGTCCCCACAGGGGAGTCCTGTGTGTCCCAGGTTGCTGCAGTCCTCACACCACCCATTTGCCCCCTGTTAGGCCCTCTCAGGCTTTTTGTTTTTTTTTTTTTTTTCGTTTTTATTTTTTGTTTTGTTTCTTTGAGACAGAGTCTCACTGTGTTACCCGGGCTAGAGTGCTGTGGCGTCATCCTAGCTCACAGCAACCTCAAACTCCTGGGCTCAAGCGATCCTCCTGCCTCAGCCTCCCGAGTAGCTGGGACTACAGGCATGTGCCACCATGCCCGGCTAATTTTTTCTAATGTATTTTTAGTTGTCCAATTAATTTCTTTCTAATTTTAGTAGAGACGGGGTCTCGCTCTTGCTCAGGCTGGTTTCGAACTCCTGAGCTCAAACAATCCGCCCGCCTCAGCCTCCCAGAGTGCTAGGATTACAGGCGTGAGCCACCGTGCCCGGCCAGGGTTTTGGTTTTTATAACCACTGACTTTTTTTTTTAAATCTTATCTTGAAAAATCAAGGGATCTTGAGGTTCAACAAAACAACATTTTGATATACCACTTTTTATATAAAGAAACTAAATTTAAAATGATAGGGAGAAAAATGATTGTGGCAATAGGGTGAAACAAGTATGTTTTTTTCCTTAAATATGTGCATTTTTAACTAAGGGGAAGGAAAGCAATAATGTAATTTTTTTTAGTGTTCTTTACAAATATCAAATCATTATATTAGTTTTGAAACATATAATGTACTCTGTATAATGTGATTTGCTCATAAAAATACCATGTTGGGAACATTTATATAAATTTACTAATTACGTTTGCTCTTAAATATTTCTAGTTTTTTTTTTTTCCTGTCAAATAGAACTGAACTACTGAACTTGAAGGAGTTGAACATTTCTTAATTTTTTTCCCCTTTTCATAATAAGCAGACAAAAATATAAAACTGGACAACAGAAGTCACAGTGTTTTAATAAAACAGAGTTGTTAGTTTTTTGGGATCTTGTACCTTCCAAAGTATCCAGTAGATTATAGAAAAGGAACTTCGCATCAACAAGAAAAAGCCAACACACCAACCTAAAACTTGAATAACCATGTGAACTTGTTCCAAATAATTCCCATTTTATGAGCTGTCATAATCAGCAGTTTCTGTTTCTTCTGATACTGCCTTTTTCGTCCCAAAATCATTCTTGTAAACTTCTGAAGACTAAATCCTAGCCAGGATAGAGACAGCATCTCAGCCTTTTTCATTCTTAGCTTCTTGGTTCTGTAGTGAGAGTTCGTTAGACTCAGGGTACACTGGAGAGGGAAAGGGGAGACTGGATTCCTCACCCTGGCTGCCTGCCAAGCCCTGACTGGTCACCTATCCTAGAACAACCTGCTCTCCGGGTTTCAGTTGCTTCTGATATAAAATGAGGTCGTAATTAGGATGTCCTCAAACTCTAACAGTCTAGAATTCCATTGTTTTGTAACATGCAGCACACACACGGTGTTGGGGATGAGTTCTGGGAAACCTGGAGACCTGGCTGTGTAACAACTTCTGTGTGGTTAGAAGAGCAGGGTCTCAATGGAGACCTAATGTCATCGTTTATTCTTCATGGTTACCTGTAATAAACACAAAAGCAGAACTAAATATAGTGAGTTGTGTACCACCTGCTCATGGTGCTATCCTGAACTTGCAGCATTGGGAGGAAATTCTGTAGCTCTGTTTAATAGACAGTGCAGAGGTGAACTAGGCAGAAGGGTTTTTATCTTCTTGGTGTTCTGCAGACAATTTCTGATGGTCGTCCGTAAGCTGATCTGTGTTCACTGGTGCTTATGAGACTTGGACAGCCCTAATACTTAATTTTATAATCCTGGGTTATGTCTTTCCTTTATTTCTTTGTGGCAAGTCCAAAATCAGTGTCATACCATCTCTTGGCCATGATGAGTCAAAATTGTTGACCAGGCCAAAAACTAAATGGCAGAGAGCCTTCAGCAAAGTGAACAATACATGTTGTAGAACATGCTTGACACAGGATGGTGTAATGGAGGCTGCAGAGGGTGTTTTGCAGTGGGCCTGTGTTAGCAGTCATTGAGAGCTTATAATGGCACTTAGAACGTGGAAAAAACGTGTGTGTGTATATATATATATATATGCACAGTATACTATACTATATATGCCATATATTAAACCTGTTGTGTTTATATTTTATACTAAATACATTGTTTAAGGAAATTATTTCCAAAATAAATGGCCAAAATAAATCACTAAAATGATTCAGTGCTGCTCGGGTTGGCATTATATGGTCTGTGTGTGGGAGCAAAGGAGGGGCCAGAGTTTTAGAAACTCTGGCTTTAGACCCTTTAGAAAGGGTCGTCTTGACAGAATTCTAGGCTGCATTCTTGGTTCAGATACCGGGTGATACTGGGTATCTTGCAACTCTTTAAATTGCCTCTTCAATATCAAATTTGTTGATTTGTTTACTTGTTTATTCAGCCAACATTATGGAGTAGCTAATCGTATTTACACTATGCCTTTTTTTGCATTCAGAGTGCACCCACATACCTTATCCCGCTTAAGTGTGCTTGTTTTGGAGCCCAGTCATGTGCATGGGCAGCAGCCTGCATTGGTGGTTGACTGCAGTTTCTGTTTCTTAACAGTGTCTTTCTCTTTACTTTCTTCTGTACTTTTAAGCAGAGATAGCCCTGGCTTTGTCTGGGGCATTTAGGAAGGAACGTGGGACAGGTGGGCAGGAGGGTTGCTACGGGAGTTGTGATGGACAGTCATTCCCAGGAACAGAGGAGGTGGGAATCATCTTCTGAGCATGAGAGTGGGGTGGGTCGGATGTGGCTGTGGCTTTGAGGAAGATGGAAACTATTTGGAACAGCTGATATGGGTTGGGCAGCAGGGGCTGAGCAAGAGCTGGAAGCAAGGCCTGCCGGTGGCTGAGAGGAAGCCTCTGTGTCAGCAGGTGCGGCCTGGCTGTGGGGGCAGCAGGTGGAGCCAGATGAGTCTTGGGGATGAAAGGAGAGGGCTGGGGGTGGGGGTTGGGTGGTTGCTTGCTTGGCTGTTGGCATAAGCGGACTTGGTAGAGGAGCTGTTTTGGACCCTGAGAGCATGGCCACGTAGGGAGTTGCTGAGGTGAATAGCTGGGGAGCTGAGGGGTGCTGGGCAGTAGCTCTTCCTAGCATGGCTTATAAGGCCCTGGCTCTCTTAGCACTCCTCCCACCCTGCATGCCCTGTTGGCCGTTCCTGAGTGCATGCTATCGTAGGTATGTACTCTTTCTCCCTTTCCTTTGGCTTATTTCCCTATTTCAAGTGTTGGGCCCAGGCATCACTCCTGGGCAGCTGTTACCAATTGCTCTCTGCCCCGTCCACTGCTGGGACCCCCCACCCTGTCCACACATCTCTCCCTCTGTACTCTGGAGGCTTGTTTTTAAGCCTCTGGCATATGTGGATTGGAAGGTTCCTTGAGAGCAAGACTGTCTCTAGTGCTCAGCAGAGCACCTGGCGTGCAGAAGATGTTCAGTAAATGCTTGCCGAATGGATGCATAACTGCTCTGCCACAGTATTAGTAGCGTAACAGAATGTTAGACCTGGAAGACAGCTACAAGATCAGCTAGTCTAAGTCATTCATTTTGTAGTTTACAGACAGTTGAAACTCAGAGATTGAGTACCTGGCCTGATGTCACACAGCTTGTCCCAGGCGGATCCAGGACTCAGATTCACCCCCTCTGACTCCAAATGTCATGTTCTTTCCGCTATACCATGACGGTCTCCAACTGCACCTTCCAAGTGTGTGAAGATGGCAGCCCTCCGCCTCTGCCCAGTGCCTGGTTACAGCCTAACGTCACTATTCATAGTGTTATGTTATCTAACTTTTCTCATTGGGAGGAAAACCATGTCCTGACAGCCCGAGGAGCTTTTCCTCTTCACAGTGCCAGTTTTACAACAGCCCTTACCTCATTGCTTCCCCTTCCCTTTCCGGCCTGTCCTAGTTTATCTTTGGGGAAGCATCAGCAACCGTTTCTAAGTAAATAGAGGAATTGCCGATTCAGGATTTGCTGTTTTAAATATTCAGTGCCTTTTGCTTAAGCCTGTCCCTTCTGGCTGCCATCCTGCTACTCCTGTCTCCAAATTGCCTTGATTTAGCATGTGTTAAAGACCAGTAGTGTGCAGTGGAACTTTCCTTCTTGGGTCAAGCAGAAGAAGTGACATATCCTTGAAAAAGGGAAGCCTCGAGGCAGAGAGCAGGCACTTGTCTTAACCATGTCGTGTCAGTTAAAAAAGGTGAATCTGCCGGTTTCCACACTCATCCCTGGAGGATGGGATACAAAGTGGGGTATCTCGAAATGCTGGTTTGTATATTTTCCGTCTCCAAAACTTGACCCGTTTGATTTAGAATGTTCTGTTTAGGGTTAAATTTTCAGTGTGACTGAGGCTTGGGGGTGGCTAGTTCCGTTACCGCCTGTCCAGGGATGACGCAGTTTTATGAGGTTGGTTCCAGATTGCTATGGATCATCTGACCTGTCTCCTCATCACCCTTGGTCCGAAGTACCTCAGGACCGGTTCCAGGACTGAGTGCTGGGGGTAGGGGTGACTGGTTCGTACCTTTGGTCTCCTCTCTTAACTAACCAAACAGTGTGTGCCTAAAAACGCCCACTTCGGAAAAAGGACTCTGGAGACCAGAGTCTTAAATCCTTCGTTACTTTAAGAATCTGTACAACACTGCTTCCCCTTAGCACTTCTGTATTCCCCTCATTTGTTCTGTTTGTTTGTTTTTAAGTGAGAACTAGATGATGTCCAATGCCCCCTTTAGCTTCAGAAATCCCGTGGCTCAGAACAAGCTCAGTGTCTTTGGTCTTAGAGGTTTCTGGAGCCACCTTGGACCTTCTTGGCTTCCAGCCACCTGGAAGCCTGTTTCTGGTCCTCCCTGCGCTGGTCTTGACTTCCCAGCGTTGAGCTGGACGTACATCAGCCAAGGATTTGGACTGTGTCAGGAAGTATTTTTATTTGCTATATTCTTTGCTTGGCATCTGCTCATTTCCTTTAGGGACGTCCCCTTCCTTGGAAAAAAATAACTCCAAAGATGCTTGTCTGACTGCTGAGCTAAGAAGGAGTTCCAACTGGGCGTTTCCATTCAGGAATCTTGCCTTGTCAGTCACAGGTCACAGAGTGAGAAGGGTGTCACCAAACTTAAAATGCTCCTGATACCCCCTCATCCCCTGCTGGCAGTGGTCTTTATGCTGGCTAGTTTTGAGAATGAAGAGTGTTGAGACAGAACCAGCTCTGGCTAGAGCAGGCCTCAATAAGTAGGTATTTCTGAAGTGTCAGCCTTCACACTGCTGGGCTGTGACCTTAAGGGGTATCCTAAGTGGGCGCCATCCGCAAGCTCTCCTCCAGGTGTGTATAATTTTTCTGTGTGGTGCCAGGGTTATGAATGAGAGAGCTCGAAGGCACTCTGTGGTGGTCCCAAAACTGTGTTGGGATCCCATTTGTGAAGTTACACTCATCTGAACTGTTGGTCTAATACATCTAATTTTAAAAAGGGGATTGATTAACTTGGTACTTGTTCATAGTGAACCTGTGTCAGTTCTTGGCGATCACCACTTTCTTTTCTTAGATATTCATCTATTTAATACTCTAGGCTAGAATTTTTCTGGATATCGGTGCCAGGCTTTTTGGTGTATACTTCTAGAGCCTTCCTTGTGTTAATTATTCAGTTCCTCTTCTTTCAGCACCATTCCCTTTCTCAGAAGTTTTTGAAGGATTACTGACAATGATTCATCAGTGACAGTCGCGCATTCCTTTTGCTGTCTGTGGATGTGATTCATCCGAGCCTGAAAACCCAACGTTACTTAAAGTGGCTGTGGCTGTCTCAGCTCCACAACTGTCTTCTGCCTCAGCCACCTCTTCCCAGGGCCTCCCTTTCCAGGGCAAAGCTCATTCTCTCAGATGGAGGAGGTGGACACGCAGAGGGGAGGAGTGGTTCTCCTGTGACATCGCTCTGGCTTCCTCCGGCAGGCCTATCACCCTTTGCTTTTCTTCTTCTTCTGATCGTAGATTAAAAAAAAACTCAAAACAAAAAACCCTACCTATGATATAATGTACATATTTCTCACATGTTTTAACTCCTCCCAGTCCTTAGCTTTTGGACTTTCTTCTGACTTATAAATGCTACCGTCCTTCATTCAGCTTCAACTCTGTTCCCTCTTCCTGTGGCCGAGACATATAAATAGAGCATTCCAGTGCTAGGAGTGCTTTCCAGCCACTTAAAGGATTTTCCAGTGCTTTCCTGGCTCCCGATCTCCCCCACCCTCTTTGGACCAGAGTTTTTCTCCAAGCTCAGATAATTATCTCTGACTCCCCATTGGCCCTTCCAAAAACTTTGTTTCTCACCATTATGTTCTCTCTAATTTTAAGTTGTGACTGGCTCTCTGGCTGCCAGGCACAATCATGCAGGGCTGAGTTAGTGACGCAGGACAGAGTTCAACCATGCTGACCACCCAGAACTTATTCCTACCCTTACTCCCCAAGAGACCAGCTCTTCGGGACTCCCACCCAGGGAAGGGCTGGGCTGGGTCCACCAACACCTCTGCCAGGGTTGAGTTCTCAAGGAACATCCGGGCCTCTCCTGGTCTGAGGCACAAGACCAAGCCTGCCCAGCCCCTAGGTCAGAGACCAAAGGAAGGAACAGGCCAGGGATGGGCTGGCAGAGAGAAAACAGGCTGCCTGAGCTGGGAGTGGAACCTTTGGGTAAGGTGAAGAGGGGGAGGTTGGAAAGTTTGTGATGACTCTGAAGACTCTCAGGTTTGTTATCCAGGGGACCCAGGCAGCCAAGCCGTTCACTTTTCTGCAGCTTGGTGTTGGGAGAGTGCCCTCTCTTGGAGTGATCCATCCTATTTTGGGATAACTAAGTCAAAGGAGTAGTTCTGTCTTGGTGCCTGACAGTGCCTCAACATTTCCTCATTTTAGATTTACCATTCCTGTGGAGAAAGGCATCTTAATGCCATTATTATAGATTTAGGATCATTAAGACTCAGGCTGGATTGAAATTTATCTCTTTACTGTCTATGGAAAAGGATTTAAGGAGAAAAATCACTGTGAGGATGTTGATTTAGGAAAGCTTTTTAAAGAACCCACTTTAGGAATGTACATTTGCATACAAACAATGAAAGTGCTAATTAAAATGATTCTCACATAGTCATTTTAGCAGTGCAGGGACTGCTGCTTGGCAACACAAAGTGGAAGTGAGTGTACTTTGGAAATAATATTGTTCCATCCATCTAATCAACTGAGACATATTGGGTGCCTTTTATTTGCAAGGCACTACGCTGGAACCACTGCGTGTGTGTGTGTGTGTGTGTGTGTGTGTGTGTGTATGTATTGGGGTGGGGGTGTCAAGAATATAAAACCCAATGCTTGCCCTCGAGGGTGACCAACTAAGGGGTTTCCCTGGGATATGAGACTACCAGGAAAGCCCAGGGGAACGAGGTCGAGGTTGGGTTGGTCACTGTACCTCTGGAGTTCAAAGGCTGGTAGGAATGAACCTGTTGAGATAAGCCACACCTGTTCATATTGTTTTAGAAATGGTTGGGATTCTGCCTGGTAGAACTTGTTACCCCTCCAAATTGAGTAGTCTAATTCCCTTTTGAAGCTGGAGCCCAACATTTAAAATATTTCTGTCGTCATCTTCCTCATTGGCATCAGCTATCACTGGGCACCTGCTGTTTGCGACTGGGACTTTGTCCTAGGGAGTGTGGGTGGGGCAAACCTTTCAGCTCCTGGGGGAACAAATGCCACCTTATCTTTTAAAAAAAATAGTGTTTTAGAACACAGAGCCTGGAGCACAGTAGATGCAGAGTAAATATTTGTGGATTGAGGTTTATTAACTTTGTGGTTAGGAGCACAGGGTCTGGAGTCACATGGACTCAATTTCAACTCCTGGCTCTCTGCCATTTGCTTGCTTTATGATCTTGGCTTGTGACTTACCTCTCTGAGCCTCATTTTGCTCATTTGTGAAGTTAGGATGAATATAAGAGTAGTCATAATATATTAATAAAGTAATAATTGTGATAGGCTACATAGGATAGTATATAGTAGCACATACTCTGGAGTCAGGCTGCTAAACGTCAAATCTTTCTTACTAGTTATATAACTTTGGGCAAGTTATTGAACCTCTCTAGGACCTAATGTTCTTACCTATAAAATAAGGATAATAATAGTAGGGTTGTGGTTTTTTTTTTAAATTTATTTATTCAGGATATTATGGGGGTACAAACATTTTGGTTACATGTCACGCTGTTTGCCCTGCCCAAGCCAGGGCTATAAGCAGGTCCCTCCCTCATGTAGTGTGTTCCACTTCCGTTAGTTGTGGTTGTTAAAAGTGAGAATTGTAAAGCACTTGATGCCTGGCATGGGAAAACATTGTATACAAATGTTCACTCAATTTTGAAAACTGTAAAATTATTAGCATTAATATTTAATTTTGGTTCTTATAGAATTCCTGTGAGATTTTGCTTCCTATAGAATTCCTATGAGGGCAGTATTACTTCCTGCCCCCCTCCCCTGTTTTTTGTTATTGCTGTTGTCGTATTTGAGGGGTAAAAATGAAGTTCTGATGGGCTAAAATGGTTTGCTGAAGGTAACCTGGCTAGTAAGTGTCAAAACTGGGACCAGAACCATGATACTTGCTATAAAAGATACAGGTGACCTATATACATTTATCGAGGGCACAAGGGCGTGCATGAAAATATTAAGCCTTTGATGTAATAAATCTGGAGGCAAGTGAATAGTGTACCTCCCTCTTCTGCACCCTCATTCACATATGCCATGATCCCCTGGCATACTGCTAACGCTGCTAACTGTTGTTCTCTGTGAATGATGGCATTGAGCTGTGCCCCCTAATTGGGGCTCTGGGACTTACTAAGGTAGCCAGTTTAAACCTCTTCCAGATTCTGACTGCCTTAGTGTTGCTCGCTCTCTGGCTAGACTTCTTTTGAAGACCAGAAGATTCTATCATATTTCAATACCTCATTTCGGAGCCGCTTAGAGGAGCCAGTCTTTTTCAGGGGAAGCTCAGGCTAAATAGGAATGTTCCCCCTTTCCCCTATTTGGGGTTGAAACTATCATTGCTCTTGAGAAACTTAATTAGGAAAGCAGGATATCAGGGAATGTAAAAATAGCTTTAAAATACTTGCCAATTTCTTGTCACTTAGGCAGATATTGTTAATTAAAATGTTTTTATGTTCACAAACATGGGCACTTTTAAATAAATGCTGTAACATAAGGGGTTAAAATATAAATATTATCCTATATGAGCAATGAAAGGTGCTTTAGTACTTAAGTCCTATTTTTGAGCTCTGGAATTCAATTCCTTCCTGTTGCCAGCTGAACCTGGGACTCTGATGTATTAGATGAAAATATATTCCTATCTTCAAACGTGGACAACAGGACATTCTGTCCTCCGAATTTCAGTGTTTGAATTGGGTGTTGCAGGAAACTTGGCACCCTCTCTTTCTTTTCAAAATAATAAACAGACATGATGTGGCCTCGTGTTTCATCTGATGGGGCTTAGATGCTATTGCCTCATAAAGGCTGATTCACAGACAAATGGGAACTAATTATAGTAGCTTAAAAATAATATCTCTGTTTAAATTTGGCAAGGCAAGATGCCTTGCATGTTTGGAGGACATGACAGCCTCTGTTTCTTTAGTGGCATGGAGGTGACATACCCATTACTATTTTAGCCTCACAGTAGTTGTGCTGGTTCATCACCTACCATCTTTATTTTATTTGGGGGGATTTCTGGTGCTCTCTCACACACTCCACACACAAACATAGAAGCATCTCTTTCTATTATCTACATAGGGAATTCTTTCCTGCTTTCTGTCCACTGCATTTTTAAGAAACAAGTATCTTTGTTGAAAAACATAGACTGAACATTTTTGTTGTTGTTCCCAGCATTTCAGATCTCTAGTATGAAAAATTGCAGGAAGTTACTCACTTCTCTGTATGGAATGCATAGAGGATTTTTTCATAAGAGATTACTTTTACTCTACCCACCCTCTCCACTGTGAATTAGGTTGGAAAACAGTTTCAATTTGTTTTTGAATTTGCTTTAAATAAATAGGTGATATGTGACCATGTGCAAAATTTAAAAATCAGGAAAAAAGTTGGTAGTGAAAAGTAAATCTTCTATGTCATATCTAGGTCTCTCTCTTTAGAAGCAAAAATAAGCACCTTTTTTGTCTATACTTTTCTGGGGATTTTCTAGGCATTTATAAATATACGTCTATGTATATTTTCCCCACACAAATGACATCTTACTATCCCCAGTATTTTGGACTATTTTTATTTCACTCTAATCTCAGAGATCATTCCAAATCACATATTGGGCTACCTCATTCTCTTTGACAGCTCTCTAGTTTTTCATTGAGTAGATGTGTCACAATACATAAAGAATTGCCTATGAATGGTATTTAGCTGTTTCATTAATCTTTGGCCCATAAATTCATGATATAATGGATAATTTTGTACATCTATAGGATAGGCAATCTATCTCAGTGCTTACAGGCAGGACTCTGGAGTCTAAGGGCCTGGGTTTAAATACCAGTTTCTCCATTTAAAATAGTATGTATAAGCTATATATGTAAAATACATAACCTATATATGAACTATATAGTCTTGGCCAGTTACTTAATCTCTCTGTGCCTCAGTTTCCTCTCTTGTAGTATTTATCTTGTAGGTAGGATGTAACAATTAAAAACAATGGTCTGGCCAGGCACAGTGGCTCACGCCTGTAGTCCCGGCTACTTGGGAGGCTGAGGCAGGAGGATTGCTTGAGCCCAGGAGGTCAAGGCTGCAGTGAGCTATGATGAGGTCACTGTACCTCAGCTTGGGTGACAGAGCAATACCCTGTCTCTAAAAGAAACAAACAAAAAGCAATGGTTTATATAAAGCTTATAGACCAGTGTGGGGCATGTAGGCAGGTTTATATGTATTTACTAGTGTTATTTTATATGATCTGGAAACACATGAATCCTAAGATGTACTTATTTCTGCATATTTCTGAACCACTCTCAGTGGCTTTTAGAAGCCACTGCATGATTTTTGAGTCTGTGGGTTATATCAGTCTCCTAGATTTATTGAAATGCCATGCTCATCGTTCTCTCCTCCATTTCTTTGTTGCGTTTGTGTAATATCCTGGGGGAGAAAAGGGAAGATGGTATTTCAGGCCAGTATACTTATATGTTCAAACCCCTTTAAAGACATAAAATGTATTGTGAGTGTTGATAATTTTTAACAAATGATCAAATTTTTTTCTCCCATACATAACTAATTTAGAACGTTACGATACCTAAATATTAACATTTAGGCAAATATATAGCTTGTGTGTATGACTCAATATTAAGTGAATAATTTCACTATGTTTTAAGTTATAAATTGAATCTTTGGAAAAGACTGGAAAGTGTCCTTCCTCTGATTTAGTTGACTTTGGTGGTGGATGTTTTGGGTTCTTACATCACCTTAAGTCATACATCATCAAAGACGACCACTTTTGGATTCAGGCAAACCAGAGCTAACAACCCCATGTTGGCGTCTGCCGGCTGTTGGCCTGTGGGCAAATCACTTATGCTTCCAGGGCTTTGGCTCTCCATTTAGGGATGGATCCACCTCATGGGACTTCATGAGGATGGCTGGAGAGAGTAGGTGAAGGACGCAGTAGTGCATGGCACGGGGCAGGTGCTCACGGACTAACTGTTCTTCCCTTCCTTCTCCTGCTTTCTACTTCCTCCTGTCACTGCTGTGGTCCCCTGGAAATACCCTCCTCTGCATTCACCTCCAGTGCTCTTCCTCTCCACTCCCCTCTGACTCATGCCCTGTGATTTGTCAGTGTGCTTACTCTCCCTTAACTGGGAGGGCAGTTTACGTCTCAGTTGTTGTCACATCTTACCTTAAGTTCACTGAATGTTCAATGAGTGTCTGAACATGAGTGAATTAGAAGCAGGCTTACTGACTCCGTACTCCAGTGAGGTCATTACTATTTTTTTGATAGCAGTAGCTATCAACAGCATTGCAAAATTGGAATTGGGGGTACAGTGATGTATGAGAGCCCCTGAAGTGATCATAGAGAATGGTGGTTTTTTAAGAGATGGAGTCTCATTCCAGGTCACCTAGACTGGAGTGCAGTGTGGCACGATCATAGCTCACTGCAGCCTCAAACTCCTGGGCTCAAGTGATCCTCCTGGCTCAGCCTCTGGAGTAGCTGGGACTATGGGCGTGCACCATCATGCCTGAGAGTGGTATTTTCATCCTTGTTTATTCCTTTGAGGAATTTTTCTGTGGCCCACTCATGAAATCTTTTCCCCAGATTCTCGTTGTTGTTGGGGAATGGGGTGGGGCATGGAGGGAATGTCTAGACACATTCATTTCATCAAAATTTCATTAGAAGCACTTGCAGGAGGGGTGCTTTGACTTCTTTCCTCCCACCCCCTAAACTTTCCAAGAAAAGCATGAGCCAATTGGCTTGTAGACTTAGAAGCCAGCTCAGCCTGGTCCTTGGTTCAGTGTGTTGGGACAAGTGGGGACGGTAAAGCCACAGATGGAAAAGGAGCAAGAAGACCTTTGCTGGCTCCTCCAAATAACTTATTTGGAGAGGAGCTACTCTATTTTGCATTAAGTGTTTTGCTGTGAATTTTTGAAATAGCAGTCACACCCATATTTAAATGTAAGAGCCAGAGTGCTCTCCAAAGACATGCAGGCCAGGTCCCTTCCAGCTCCAAAGGCTACGATTCTATTAATACAAACACAAATATTGGCATAATAGGAGCCATTGTTTCCATTTGGAATTCTCTTCCCATTCTTCTTCTCTTTCTTACTCAGGCCTTCCTGTCCTTTGAAATTGATCTAGCTCAATTTCCCCCTGTCCAACTTTTATCATTCATTGACTCTGGACTGTTCAGCTGGCAATTAGATATAGCTTTGTGCATTAAGCTGTAATTAAATCTATTGCCATTTGAGCGTTTTCACATATTTATGCCTTGGCCTCCCCACTAGGTCTTTACTCTTTAGGACAAGGCAATATCCACCCCCAATACTGCTACAGATGGGTGTGGTTCAGTGGTTCTCAAAGTGTGCTTCCCCGCGGCAGCCTGGGATCTAGTCAGAAGTGCCAGTCTGTGGGTGGGGCTCAGCAGCCTGCCCTTTAACAAGCTGGATGCTGAAGTTTGAGAACCTTTGGTGTAGTGATGAGGTCGGGAGCTAAAAGACAGAGTCTTGGGTTTGAAACCAGCTCCACCATCTACCATCTGACTGACTTTGGGAAAGTAAGTTTTAGTCTCTCCCCTAGCAGATATCTCATAGAAATTTCTTGTGCAGGATGTTAATGGGCGCCGTAAGGGTAAGGATGGGTGAGGGGTTCTGTGGCCAAGTAAGTTAGTGAAATGCTGCTTTGGGTAATTTAAACAGAATTCTTTGTGGCATGATTTTGCAGATACCTAACTACGTCACTGAGGGTCTTGGAGAGTCTCCATGGGAGGATGTTGCAAACTTGCGAGGCCGTAGGACACCTTTCGGCCACATACCTGCTGACTTTTCTGGGAACACAGTGTTCCGTGGAACACATTTTGGGAAATTCTGGCCTAGCTGATCTAAGGGTGCTTTGAGCCTTTAGATTTTTGTGACCTTGAAAATCAGTGAGAAATTCAGAAACTGCAAATATGAGTTAAGTCAGACATGGTGCCAGAATTTACAATTTGGGTAAGCCAGACTTATAGAGCAAGTTCACTATTGAGACAATGTGGAAATAACGAAACATTGAAGAGTATATTTTTAAAAGAAGTGAGTTTTTCTTAGATACAGAATGGTGTATTAGGGGCAAGATGGGGAAGATAAGGAAAGGGAAATGTCATTTACTGAGCGTATTGGAGACCTGGCAGGAAACATGTGGCACATTCAAATCAGGTAATTTAATGTGATGTTAATAAAGGAGCTATTTATAAAGGGTGTGGGCTGGGACTGGGAAAAGCAACAGTGGTGACGCAGGACTTGATTCCTCCATGTACCCGAATGTGCCCGTATCACATTTAGTCATCATAGTAACCCAAAGGTAGGTGTTATGATGTCACACTTTGCAGAAGAGGAAAGTGCAGCCCAAAAAGGCAAAGCAAATTGCCCTTACATAGCAGCTGGGAAACAAAGGAGGCAGAACTCGACTCCATCCATAGCCTGAGCCTCCCGCTGCACATTTCTTTAGGTGGAACCCCCTCGCTTCCTTCAGGCATTCTCTGTGCGACAAAGCTGAAAACACAGCTTTCTAGAAGTTCATGTTCTGAGCTAGATATGTTGCACCGAGACATCAGTACACAGGAGAAAATAGCACAGCATGCTAGACAAACATAGAAATTAATAATGAAAGAATGCGGATTACATACATGGGGAAGAGATAAAGATTGTAAACAGACGCTTTCCATGTCTAGGTGGGTTAGGGCTTTGGAGATTCATCATCCATTTTTTTCTGGGATCCATCCATCCTAGAAAGTCTTTTGGAGGAGATAGGAGCCGTTTGAAGGACGTGATGAGGCAGCTTAGCTTGTAGGGGCCGGGAAGACAGAAAGGGAAAATTTCTCAGACGTGTGGCACAGCCTGGGAAGGGCTGGCAGTGGAGTAGCAGGACAGGGAGGTCTGTGCCCAGGTGCCTTAACCAAATAGCAGGAGTGGTGGGTGGGCAGGGGTTATCATGGGCTCGGAGGGTGCCTCTGACACCAATTTTTATATCTGGGCCATGCTAGTCCAGTGAAGTCTCTTTAGCCCTAACAGCTTTGTTAGAAGACAGTGAAGATTGAATTTTCTAAGAACCAATTTTACTTCCTTCAGGAAGTTTCAGAGTATATGAATGTTTAATTTCTCTTAAGCCCTAAGAAAATGGAAAAGTCATGTTTCTGTAGGGGTTTCTTTCTCCCATGTCAATTTGAATTCGGGTTGGCTTTTAATGCTCAATTAAAATACTTCTTATGGTTAAGTACTTTCTATTCCAAAAAACAAAAACACCTCTCAAATACTGTGCATAAGACCTGCCTTTGAAAACATCTGGTAAAAATAACAAGTTGCTTAGAAAACTGTAATTCTCAGATGGACCCCTACCTCTTGGTTAGCTGGGAGTCGCTTGAGTAAACCTCTATTTCCTGTTGCTTCCACACAGCAGGCCGTTCACGGAAATATTTCACATGTTTCCTCAGGCAGCAGGGAACCTTGAAGGGCAAGCAGAGGGCTGAGGCCCCAGATAGGAACAGAGACGCTGTCTTTGCCCAAGAGCTCCTCAGGGTGCGTGGAGAGCCAGCCTGGGCCTTTGAAGCCCGGCCAGCTCCCGTCCCAAACTGCTGAAAATTCTAACTCTCCCCCAGGCAGCGCAAGGCCAAACTTGCCACACCTCCGGCTCTTTTTACAAGAGAGATGTTTTAAAATAGTCTTAAATGTCAGACATATTTTTTTTCACAACATGCCTCAGACATCTCATAAATTATTCTGCAGTAAAACTTTAATAGAAATGCTTAGAAAATGAAGAGTTCTTAGTCAATGGAGTTTTTGGTAACTTATACGACTGTTAACCCCAAATCCTCTTTTTCCACCCCAGAGCTCACTGGAAAAAATCACTATAAAATAGAGATGATATTCCTGAAACACTGTCTTTGATGCTATCTTTGACCGAGTTCCCTCATAATGCTGTATGTGTGAACAATGTGATGTTCCAATATGTGACTATTTTTAACTTTAAAAAGACGGTTGGAGATGGTTTAATCTGATCATATAGAAAGTGTAGGAATTTGAGTTCAATGTTTTCTGACCTGAATACACCTAGAAAATTGATTTTTTTTTTTTTTAAAGAAATCTGTGATAGCTACCTTTCTTGCCATTTGCTTCTTTCTCATGAATATGGGTAGTTAAAGATTCTGGTTGCGGATTTTGCATTAAAGATTCTGGTTGCAGATTTTGCATTGTTGCTCAAGCTGTGTCTGCTGTCACATTGGCTCTACACTGGGGCCTCTTACAAATGCGTGTCACATCTATAGCTGTAGACAGTCGGTTCTTTTCATGTGCACGTGCTTCTGTAGATAAGCCAGAGCCTGCCTTTTGTGGTTTTCAGTCTGTTGTGACTTAAGTTTATTTTTCTTTAAAATGCTTACTGAGTTGATTTATTCAGTTACTAGTTTCTGAAAAATGAGAATTTGGGGAGATTTTTAAGTTACTGATACAAAGAGGTAGATAATTTGAACCTGGGGCTATCCTGACGAGACTGGGTTACGTGGTATGATACAGAATCGTGGCCGTTAATGCCCAAAGTGTTGGTCCTTTTGGTCCATAGAAAGATAAACCATATTAAGGATGCTAGCATATTTCATTTCATGATATTTCTCATTCTTTAAAAATTGAACTTCTTAATTAGTGTATTTTGTTATACAGAACATTCCATTAACTCTTTGTAGATGGCAAATGTTTGTATCTAGAAGAAATTTCCAAAGTGAGGGTGTATTTTCTATCATTTGCCTTTTTATGTAAAATCAACAAAATATTTATTGCCCCCTTACTACATCCAAGGCACCATGTTAAAATTCAGAAAGAATATTTGCAGTGAATAAAGAATTTTGTCCCTCTTTAAATGTGACATTAGCACGACATTCTCCTTACTATTTGGCCTATAGAAAGATAAAGCCAGTTAGCTACGTCTTGACTCAGGGCAGCATCCTTTTGGGAAACAGTGCTGTAGTGGGAGTTGGAGCCTTGTTTTATTCCTGTCCAGGTCCCAAGCTCACTCCATCACTGGGAGAGGGCTTCTCCTTTCCCACCTGAACTGCCTTCCCACCGATACAGTGAAGATGTCAAACTAGATCATTTCCAAGGTCCTTCACAACAAAGTAAACCCAGCAGTGATTTTTATTGGATACATTCTACTTTGCAAGGTACTGAGGTAGTTCCAAGTAAGTGTAGGAGAGCTTTTCACTCCTGGGAGTTTTCAGAGGCCCCTCATAACTAGATAAACCAAGAAAACATGTTTATTGGCTATCCTGCAAGAGCAGAGCACTGCAATGACCAGAGAGAGTGCTAGAGTGTGCAGGCTGCTCCGCCCCACCTTTAGAGAGTTATGCCTGGCTTGGAGAAGAATAAATGATGCAGGAGCTATCACATATGTGGGACAAAGAGTGGGCTAGATAGCAAGTGCCCAGAATGACAGCTGTCATTTATCAGGCACTTGTCCCATGCCCAACTCTGTGCTAGATGCTTCTAAGTGCTTTATCTACAATACCCCAGCCAAACCTTATAGCAACCACATGAGATGAATGCTGTGTTTGTCCGATTTTATAGAAGAAGAAACCAAGGTAATTTGCCCAGGGTCACACAGCCAGTAAGTGGTAGAGCTGATATTTGAACTTGAGCCTACATTCTTAATCACGATGCCTCTGAGGGAAGATGAAGGCCTGGAGGGGGAGAAGCAACAGGCCTCTCTCATTACAGGAAAGCACAGAATTGCCAAGGATTAGCAATGGAAGGAGAACAGGACACTAGTGACCATGGGCCGCCTATGGGGACCATTTCATTAGGGTTCTCTCACCTTGATTACCTGTCACTACCTTGCTGGACCCTGGGGGATACTGCCTCTCTCTTAGAACTGTGGCTTAAGCTTGGCCAAAAATACTCCTGCCAACCCTGTCCGGCACTTGTGCCAGTGCTAAAAAGAGCTGTGTATTTACTGAACTTGGGATATCTTTGCCACTTGAGTTGACAAGAGCCAAGTCAAGGAAGTAAACAGCTGGACTCAAAGAGCCACTTGGGATTGAAGGGTGACCCCAATAGTGTAACTATAAAAAGGTTTTTAAAATTTCTTCCCAAATTTTCCAAAACTTGGTTATACTTTAATCTGATGTTTACCTTTTAATGTCTCCATTTGCAGAGTAAAAAATATTCCAGTGTTGAAATTTGTGCTGTGAAAGAATAAGAGTGAACAGTGTGGAGAGTCCTTAACTAGCACTCAGTTCATTTCTTGGATGGAAGGGGTCATGTCAGTCTCTCAGCAGCGGTCAGTGGACAGGGGTTAGGCATCATGTGGCTTTAAAAAAAAAAAATTGTCTTGCTTTTAAGCACCTTCTGTGCCTTGGATTGTAAGCCCCTCAAGGGCAATGATACCCTTCATCTCTGTAGTCTAGCGCTGAGCACAGCATGTGGCACCAAGCAGATACTGCAAATTGGTAAATTTGTTGAATGATTTGTTGAGCACATCCTCTTCATCACCATACAAATGAATGAGTGGGAAGATATTTTTAAAATAAGCTGGGAGTAGAAGGAAGGAAAATGCAATGCAAGACACAGCTTTGTAGTATCAGGTAGTACTTAAGAGCTCTGGGATTTGGAGTCAGATCGGTTGGGTTATAAATCACAAGCTGGTGATGTGACCCTGGAGAAGACACTGAATCATTGCCTTCTTTCTAAATTGGTAACAGTACCTACATCATAAGGTTATTGGGATTAAATGAGATATTGTATATAACAATGGGGGACTAGCTAATGTGGAGGCCTCTTGATAACAATAGGTTTTTTTCCTAACAATAAATAAAATATATCAAATTTGGCTACCTTTCAAAAGAAATGGGCAGCAAAACTTGAGTATGTATCTCCTTACTGGCCAAAGAAAAAAAGTTTACATGTCGCAGAGTGGTATAGTACTGAATGTTTTGCAGTTACTTAGACCAGAGGCAGGTTCACCAGGGTATAAGTGGTATTTGTGGAAATTTGGACCTATAGATTTCTAAAGTCTGGAAAACTCTTTTTTTGTAATAGAAAACCTACAGAATGAGAACCATATTTCAGATCCTTTATAGCAAGGGGGAAAATATTTATGAGGCAATGTTATGCATATGCTATGAACATAACCAGATAATATAAAGAAGGATTATAAGGAAATTCAGCAAAATAATATGAGATTGTGTTAGGGTGGTGACATTATGGAACTTTTTATTTAATTTTCACATGCGTGCTTACATTTTATTTGTAGTTTCAAAAATGCTTTAAAAAATAAAACAAGCCTATTTAAAAAAAGCTTCACTCTTAAAATGAGATGAAAAAGAGATTCTTCTTTTAAATAAGTTTAATACTTGAACAACCACATTTGAATTTTTAAATTGCTTTTTCCATTGCTGTGTATAAGAAACTTTTTTCTGTTGCTGAATAATCAATAGGACTATATTTAGTGAAAACACATTCAGAAGTTGGGAATTTAAGAGCTTGATGTAAAATGAAAATTTTCCCTTTAAAGTAATATGACAGGCTAAAGTATTAATGGAGTATTAGGAATCAAAGCCTATCTAATTCAAAAGTAAACATTTGCAGTTTAGGTGGCATCAATGGAGGGGTCAAATATACCCATTTTTTAGGTTATAGTCATTTTATGGATTATGATATGAAATCACCTTACGTTTAGGGTATATTTGAATTCTTTGCTTTCCCAGACATCCAGCTTGGAAATATTTAAGTTAATAGATGAGTGCACGTCTAATAAATTTCTCGTTTGGAAACCCTGTGCCAGACTACGCAGATGGGGCAGCAGTCATGACTGGCAAACCCTGCAAGTGGAATCACATTTGCACATTGTTTTATTCACCGTGAACATTCTGCAGGAAAGAAAGAAAAAACTGTCTCCCTGCTTAAATGAAATTCTGACACAGTCAATACAAATTATAAATTATATTTAAAGTGATGGGACAAGTCCATGAACATTTCCAGCTTTGTGTGACAGGTTGGGGTTGAGGTCGGGCAGTTAATACTTGGTGCTGCGGTAACTTGGTTGTATTGACCAGTGTTTCTCAAAGTGTATCCTTAAACTGTACAGCTATCAGAAATGCAGATTCCAGGGCCCCTGGGAACTTCCGAATCAGCTTATCTGGGCACATAACCTGTAATCTGCATTTTAAACAAGTGCCCCCCCGCCCCCACCAGGTGATCAGCATACAGCAGTTTATTGAGGCCCCCTAGTACAGTGGGAACATTTTGCAAACATTATTTGTTATCTGAATTGGAAATATTTTTAACTCCAGAGAATTCAAATTTATGACGAAAATTTGAGAGCAAAGGTGACTTATTTTGTGTCCATGTTTTTACGGATATATGAGTGAGATGTGAGACTTCAAGGCACTATGAATAGTGTCTTCAATTTGTGCAATAAAATTACTTTTTGAAGTACAAGTTAGAAATTTAGTAGAAGGGCACATATGAGAATAATTTAAAAATGCTCCTGCTGTTTTTCTGAATCTCCAATTAATCAAAGTTGACTAGGAACAGCATTGCAAGTAGTAATTTAAAATACTTTTTCAATATCTGTAAGAAGAAAACTTACATTTGAGGAAATCATTGATTATTAAGTCATTTGTGAATTTATAAAACAGTAAATTTGGAGGAAAAGAGAGAGACCCAATGTTACATCAAAGATTATAACCAATATCTAATTTAATAAATATATAATTTGGGGGTAAAAGTAAAGAAATATCCAGTTCTCCCCCAAAAAAAGATGATTGTGGTTTTATTAGGGTCTTCCAACCACATACTTACATGAAACAGCATTTTTGGCTTTTAAAGTAATGAAATCAGACTGTTCCTTATTGGAGCAGTCTGCTGTCTACTGTCTTTGAGAATGTACATAAAAAAAAATAAAAAATAGAGTAATGAAATCTAAGCTAAAGAGAGGTCAGTTTGTGTCTGGCCATACTCTGCATAAAGATATTTTTATCTTTAAGGAACAAAAAATCAGAATGTTTCATCATGGTAGCTCACCACTTAAAAACAAAACAAAACCAGGATGTGAGAGAAACAATCATTTTGATTATCTTAAAATTTCTTTGACTTCAAAAGTGATTTCACATAATATATCAATGTTGAAATATAATTTCTTAATGTCACTTGTGTAGATTTCAGTGACAGAAATGAGTGAAATAAAATTTAAATAAAACATTTAAACCTCTGTTTAGTGAATAATTTTATGTTTATATCTTTATCATTCTAATGATGCTCATAAAGAATTGATCTTTCTCTTTTTCCGCTATTGAAATATTGTTTGGGCTGGGAAACACTGGTCTGCTTTTTATCCACACTGTTGGCTTGTCTTTGGGGACTCCATGCTCCTTGGTCTAATCTTCCTCCATCTGGTGTCCTTCTCTGATAGCAGTGGGGCGGAGGGGACTGGGATGTGGGTGGACCCAACACATCCTACAGAGAATCCACACATTTATTTCCAGCCAGGAGCAGAAGAGCTTGTCTAGGCAGCATTTTGGTTTTCCAGCTCCTAGGCAGCCCCAATGCTGCAAAGGATCTTCAAATTGGAAGAGCCACACTCTCAGAATGCTTTCCTTATCTTCCTGACAGTTGCTTGAAATCTCCCTTCTAGCACTGTGATCTATGAGCTCCCAGGCACTCAATTTATTTTCTTTGCTAGGAATTTCTAGAGCCGCGTCTGGGTCACCCTTTGACTTCCTGGCAGCTGGCTTCACTCTGAATTTAATGAGGTTGCTGACTGAGGTGAGTGGCCAAGGAAGGGTTTCCCCCATTGGAAGGACTCAGCGGCTTGTCCTTGTTAAATGAGTAAATGCCGACTGCCCGTGTGACCTCAAGAAAGGGCCTTTTCAGCCAGTTCTCATGTGGTCAGTGTCTGGGGCACATTCCTAAGCCTGCCTGCTACTCCCTCCCTTCTCTTTAGACGTTGGTGTAACCAGCAGTGAACTAGGAATGTATTTTAAATCACAAGTATATGTAACTTTTGGAGTCACTGGGATTTTTCTGTCCCTATCCACTGGTCAGACAATTTATCAATGCCTGTTGGCAAACTTATGTAGTCATCCTGATCTCATGCTACCCAAGGCCCCACTGCACCTGATTCTCCGCATTTAAACGTGCTGATTAGTTTTTAGAGTTGTGATATTAGCAGATGGGAATGTGAAATGCTTCATTGCCATTCTGAGAGTTCAAATATTTTTTCATTTCTGTTTTTAGGAAGAGCTTTAAGCACATGTCTTAGTTTTTTCTTTACAATGTAATGTATTTACTTAGACTTTACATTTTTACAGAAGAAAAACTTATTTATTTTTGTACTTTTATTATTAAACAGATAGAAAAAAAGTCTACAATTATATGCTTCTTAAGCTGGATTTCCTCCAGAATGTAATATATTCACCAAACTCCACAAATACCAAAGTTCCCTTTAAGCACATTGGGAACCAACCCAAGAGTTCTAAAGTTACATTTTCCTGAAGGATTTTTGTTGCGTACTTAAAAAAAGGGATGGCATGGTGTAGAGATTCTTGTATGGAACCTTTATCCTTTCCTCCATCTCTATAGTCTTCTTAAAATGCCCTCTTGGACTTTTTGATGGTTTGATTTCCAGACATGCAAGATATACTATAAATTTAAACAGTGAGATCCATTATTCAGTGCCACACATTTAGTGAACTTTTATTGAATGAATGAGTTCAAAAGCACCAAAGGGCATTTGATTGTGGACTTGCTTTAGATTAATGAGTTTTTTTTTTTTTTAAAAAGGAGAAAGCCATTTATTCCCTGTCTTAGTACTTGTATATAAGATTATGGATTTTAGTTTTAGTGACATTTGGACTTATATCAATGTCATGAAACCTTAGATTTTAATTCTCACTGCCTTTTTTTTAAGAGGGGAAGAGAATGCCACAATGAAATTTTAAAAGCAATTTAGAAATATTTTAGTGTCCTTGTTTTAAACATCATACAGTCAGACACAGATGCCTGTCTTCAGGGAGCTTTAATATCTAGAAAGCGAAGGAGGACCACAGACATAGTAACTGTAACATCTATTGCTGACTTGGCTTCCCCCTTTGTCCTGTTGGAAGGGCTTGGCAGGATGGGGGTACTTTCTGTTTCAGGGAGCATGTGTGCCTGGATGTTGCATTTTCTCATCTCATCCTGGATAGATCAGGACTTTAAGGCTCATGACATTTGGAAACTGTGGTTCTTTCCAGCCCTAAAATTCTATGATACTGAGTCCTTTGGCCTATGAGAAACATTCTTAAAGACAGACCCTATTGCATTTTTTTGTTTTTGAGATTGAACTCAATTACCAACCTGTTTCTCATACAGCTAAGGGCGCTGCTGTCCTGCAACCTGCAAAGTTGTATGCAAATGTGGGGTGCTGGGTGAGGTCACCATGACGTTTGTGTTGAGTTTCTCTGCCCAAGGCAAAAGTCTTAATTCCTGGCAGTGTCCTTGCTCCCTTCATGCAGAATCCAGTAAATTGTTGTTATAGTAAAACAGTGACTAACTGGAGCCTTTTATTAACCAGGATTTCCACCTACCTCCAACTCTCCTTGCTCTTCATTTTTGGAATTAGAACAGGATAAATGGGGGAATCAATTACGTCAATAGGTGACTGTCTGAGTTCTTCCCATGTGCCAAGCACTTGTGCAATGTGGGTAAATGGCTGGCAGGATTAACCCTCACTGCAGGGCGGCTAGTGTTGCTTTCATCCCTGCTTGGCATGTGAGGAGCTGGGGCTTACAGTGCAGTCGTTGCCTTACCACCTAGAACTTTTCACTAATACAGTTGGGTGAAGGATTTAATTATTCTATTAATCAAGGTCTCAACACCCGCTCCAGCCCTCCATCCCCATCAGCGTCGTACACTAACTGGAATGAAATACATAGTTCTTTTCCCACCACATTGTGTGTTCTATTTATATAAGTTGTGAATTGTGCAGACAAGGTCATTTTGTGTTGAGAACCATTCTCTTTAACATTTGTTAGTCTGGAAATGGTCTCTTAAACATCCCTAACTCTGTCGCCTTTTATCCCATTTTAGTGGTTGATGGTGTAGTATCTCTATTGAGTCAGTAAGACTCTTTGAGTTTTAAAGTACATTTTGACACCTTTTATTTTCTGGTAATTTTATCTTGTCAGCCACCAAGGCAATTGGGCAGAAAAAAATCTTCCTGTGGACAAACAGCAGAATGAGATTTAGGGAGTATACTCAGAAGATCAAATTCTCTCTGAGCAGCAGTTTTTGCCGCACGTAAACAAGAGAAGAAAAATGTAGAAATTGTCACCTATGGTTGCTGTAATCAAGGCCTCTGTGGGGCTTTTCACAGCCAAATGGGCAAAACAAGTTTACTGGGAGCTTCTCTCCTGGGCAGAGAGGGTATATATGGTTGAGGGATTTTTCCTTTTTTTTTGGTCTGATTAAAAGCACTGTTCATCAGTGCCCGCCCCCTCCTGTGGCTGGCCCCAGCTCACAAGCAGTCAGCCCACATGCCCTCCCTGCCCCAGGACCCCCACCTATATAGTGCATTCTGCCTGCCTCAGCCAGATTAGTCTTTGTCTTAGTTCATTTTCTGCTGCTATAACAGAATACTACAGACTGGGTGATTTACAAAGAAGAGAAGTTTATTTGGCTCGTGGTTCTGGAGGATGGGAAGTCCTAGGTTGAGGGGTTGCATCTGGTGAGGGCCTTCTTGCTGTTTCATGACCTGGTGGAAGACATCCCATGGCCTGAGGGGGCAAGAGCATGTGAGACAGAGAAAGGAAATCAGGCCAAACTCATCCTTTTATAAGGAGCCCACTCCGCAATAACTAACCCATAAGAACATTAATCCGTTCCTGAAGGAAGAGGCCTCATGACCTAATCACCTCTTAAGGGGCCTACCTTTTAATACTGCCACAATGGCAATTAAATTTCAACATGAGTTTTGGAGGAGACATTCAAACCTTTGCAATCTTTTTATTATTATTTTTTTTTCCTTTTGATTTCTTTCCAGCCGCCAGAACTGTGAGAAGAAACCTTTGCAATCTTGAATTAGGAAACTTTGCTTCTGCAGAACTTACCTTGGGTTTCATGGACAAATAGAATGCCATTGCTTGACATTCAGGGCCATTGTGTGGTCCGTGTGCACCATCTACCCAGCGTCATTTCTATGCACTCTTCAATGCAAACCCTTTGCATCAACTGAACCGGACTTGGGTCTGTTCTGTGCCACGTGCTAAACATTTCCCAGGTGGAAATTACTTTGAAAACTCTAGGCATTTTGTGAGAAGAGTCTTGTTAAAAGCAAAAGACATGGAAGACAATTAAGTCTTATGTGTAAGTCAAGTGACACCTAGCCAGTAATATCCGTGAGAATTAACTATTGGGAAAAAGAGTATAGTAGTTACTTTACTTCTTATGGGAGGTTATGGTACAGAGCGGATTGTGCTGTTGGGGAAAGACTGGCTGTCACCTCATGAGGGAGAGAAAGTGGGTGCTGTAAGCTTTTGAAAAGAGAGCTGACTGAGACCGTTCTTTTAATTAGTTTGAAAATACCAGCCTCCATGTAGTTGAAAAGAACATCTGCTGCTACTCAGAGAAATCAGCTGAGGAGAAAATGGTTCCGAGCCTCATCCTCAGATGCAATTGATGATGATGATTGTGCTAAAAGCAGCTAAACTTTATCGAACACTTTCTAACACTGTACGAGGCACTGGATGTGCTTGACCTCATTTAATCCTCACCATAAAACTGTGAGATTGATGGCTGTTGTCATTCCCATTTTATAGCTGAGGAAACTGAGGCTTAGTAATGTTAACTGAATGACCTCAGGTCATTCATCTAGTAAGTGGCAGAGCAATAACTCAAATCCAAGTTATACTTATTTTAGAGTTCCTTTACGTTTTTTTAAAAGGTATGGGTAAGTAGGGGGGTGTTGGTGGATGTCATTGGTTCTAAAAATCTGCCGGAAAATGTTGCATGTGATCTTATTCAGTTTTCACTTCCCCTAATAAACACTTTCTATAAAGAAGTTGATAGCATAAGAACTACAGGGCTTTTTTAAGCACCCAGAAAAGGGTGCTTTTGTCAGCATGCGCCTAGGTCTTTCCCAGGTAAGTCTTGAAGCTTGTCATTCTCTCAGCTGGATGTTCCTGTGGCAGAAGGCAGTCTATAGATATTCTTCCGTGTTGTTCATAGTGATTTATCAAGATTTCAAGGGTGTTAGTCTTCTCTCCCGAGTTAGGTCTTTGAGGGCAAGCGCCATTTCTAATCTTAGTTGATAAATTTCATTGTTTTATTACCACAGCTGGATTTAAAAAAAAAAAAGTCCCCTAAGGGGATCCACCTGTCTTTTTTAGATCTGTATATTCCCTGAGCAATCTTTGTACAGGAGCATCTTGCTTTAGGCAAGGACTGTTTTGTTCCTCCCCAGGTGAGGCTATGGGGTGAAGTACAAAGAGCACAGGCTTGGAAGCTGGAGCCAGGATGTGTGTTCCAGCTTTCCTACTTGGTTCTGCAAGACTCTTCAGTGAATATTCTAACTTTTACTGAAGCTCAGTTTCTTCTTTTGCAAAATGAGTATAGAAACCTTACTAGGTATTCTGAGGTGTAGAAATGACATATGTAAAGTGGCTGGTTCACAGTGAGCATTTAGGAAGTGAAAGGATGGTTCATCTCTCTGTTCTGTAGGGTGGGCACAAGGCCTTGCACAGAACTCATGCATAATCAGTGTGGCTTGACAGTAATGGTTTGGTTCCTTGAGACCTGACCCTGAGGAGCGAGCAACTCTGAAGTCTTTTAAAACATGATGCCCTTTGCGGTGGCTCACGCCTGTAATCCTAGCACTCTGGGAGGCCGAGGCAGGTGGATTGCTCAAGGTCAGGAGTTCGAGACCAGCCTAAGCGAGAGCGAGACCCCGTCTCTACTAAAAATAGAAAGAAATTATCTGAACAACTAAAAATATATATATAGAAAAAATTATCCAGGCATGGTGGCACATGCCTGTAGTCCCAGCTACTAGGGAGACTGAGGCAGGAGGATCGCTTGAACCCAGGAGTTTGAGGTTGCTGTGAGCTAGGCTGATGCCACAGCATTCTAGCCCAGGCAAGAGAGTGAGACTCTGTCTCAGAAAAACAAAAACAAAAACAAAAACAAAACAAAAAAAAACAGGATGCCCTTTATTAAGAGCGCCCTTCGTTGCCTGACTTTGCATAGGAAGGTGGACCAATTTCTTGGTTCTTGGATCCTACTTCAGTTCATTAAGCGTGATATTTGGTCCAGGTAAGCATTGGTTATATCAACATCAGGACCAGATATACAGTGATTATATACTCATTAGTCTATTAAAACAACAAAGAATAAAAAGGACTAGATTGATCCTTATTTGCCAGAATACTTTTATAACACACCTATTTACAATGTTTCATATACACAGTCATCCCTTGGTATACACGGGGATTGGTTTCAGGACCCTGCATATACCCAAATCCACTGATACTCAAGTCCCGCAGTGGGCCCTGCAGAATTTGAGTATACGAAAAGTTGGCCCTCCGTACAACCGCGTTTGCATCCTGCAAATTCAAATGGATATTTCCTATCTGAATTTCATTGAAAAAAAAAGTCCGAGGGTAACCTGCACAATTCACATCCATGTTGTTCGAGGGTATTTTTAAATTTCATCTTAAGAGCAACTTATTAAAGTCAGTATTATTAATTCCCTTTTATGAGTAAGTAAACCAAGGCTGACAAATGAAGGGACTACCAATTTGCACACCCCTGCCAAAGTCTGGATTCAAATCCAGTACTTCTGACCCTGGCTTTTGTTACTGTTGTTTTCCTGCAGCCACTAGGCACACATAGCAATGGAAGTTGGAGGTGTATACCAGATGCCAACCAAGCTGGTGTCCTTCTATGGCTATAACATAGACAAATTTTGTGTATGTGTTTATATATATGTATGTGTGTATAAATAAACATATATATATTAACTTTTATCTATTAATATATAAATGTATAATAGATGCCAACCTATTTCTGTCTGGTCTGAGAGACAATACAGATTTTTTTTTTTAAAAATACCTTTATTGAATATTTGCTGTGAGCATGGTACTGTATTGAATGTTTTAGTGGTTTTATCTTAGTTCGAAGAAAACCCACTTCAGAAAATTGCACTGTATTCTCAAGTGCTTTGATGCAGCTTTTATACCTGATGTATTCAAAAATTGCCTGAAATTCAGGTACAAGAAAATGAGGAGAATAGAGAGAAGTAGCTAACGTGATATAATTCACTGGATGAGTAATGGAGGCCGAGGCCTGACATCTGCTGTAGGTAGGCATTGATGATCTGGTGCGGGCCTTGGCCTCCATGGCCTGAGTTCAGGGATTATTTATTCTGGGCTTGTAGATATATGTTCCACTTCAGTTATTAAGCCAATGCCACTGAGAAGAGAGGTTTTTTCAGAAAAGATAATGTCTTTAGTGTTTCATATTGACTTTTTGGTGGGTTAGTATACATTCAGTAAAATATCAAAACTTCTGAAGGAAAACAAGTAATTCCTGAATAGGCCAGTGTTATGAATTGAGGTATTTAAGTTATGTATTTGCAAAAGACCCAAAGTCTTTTTACTGAATGGAGCCTCTGTTCCCTCATTCCCGAGCCTGGTATGGGCCTGTACTGCTGATGTCTGTATAATATATGATGTGGTAAATGCGTAGCCTTAGGGATTTTGTGGTTTCAAAGTAAAGCTGAGAGGGAACTATGGATTGTCTGTGAGAGCGGACGCCTCTCCTGCCATATCGAACTCACCCCTCTTTCCCATTTGTAAGCTCTAACAGACCCCTTTTCAGCTTTTTAAGATGTTTTTTCTTTTGGCTACACACAGTACTTCTTAGTCTTGTTTACCTACATCGTGGCCTCTGGCCCAACCTTGACTCTCCCGAGAATTCAGAAAGCTTTCGTTCACGCTGTCTTGACAGGTAGACATTGTATGGTGACTGCTTCAGAAGAAAGGCAGCATCTGTATCCTGGGCTTGCCTTTATTATTTTGAGGTTACATGTTTACTATTTAAACAGAGCTAAGATGTTTTGCTTTTATCTAATGAATTTGGGAATCTGCCCTATTTTAAATTATCTAGATTGTCTAAGTGGAGGGTTCCAAATGTACTGGATGCCGCAATTAGACAGCTTTGTTTTGGTTCTGTAGACACAACCGTATTTGGGAAACACAAAAGGGCCAGTTTTTGCATTTAAGACTTGTCTTGGTTAACAGCGCGTGATTAAGAAACTTTGCGTGCCCAGAGTTATACATATAAAGAGTTTGAGAAGGAGCTCAGGGCTCTGGAATGCATGAAGTCGGGTCAGAAGCAGGGAACTGGCAGTGAGCAGGCCTGGGGAGCAATGAGGGTGCTGTGTGTGTTGTCACCTGGCAGCCCCCCTGCTAACTATTTTAAGATGAAATGTTTTGGTGCAATTGCTTTAGGAAATCTGGCTGAACATTTGAGTCACCTTATTCCCCTCATTGTCCTCATAAGGAACTTCACTTCATTAAACAAAAAGCAATCACTGGTGATTGATGTTGGAACTGCAAATTTGACTATGTCATTGACTATTATTATTCCTGTGGAAGATTGCGTCACATAGCGCTGCCGTGTTCTAATAGATGTGACTGTCAGTAGTATCTTTTAGATTGTGGCCTAGAATATTTTCTTAAAAGTTCTAAAGATTATACAGTTGCATATCAAGTGCCAAGTAGGAGCTAAAAAGGAATTACTTTTCATTAAAAAAGAAACATAACCACATTATGAACAATTTGGAAAATAAGAAAGAAAATAGGTACCTAGAATTCCACACTGCCATAGTCACTATTAGAATTTGGGAAAATTTCCTTTCAAATATATGCATATATTTTGCTTTTTATATAACTATAGTCACAAATGCCACAAAGACCTGTACCTTGTTCTATCCACCCAATCTTAAGCCTTTTCCCCTGTTGTGTGGGGTCTACATCCCCATTATTCTCATAACTGTTGAACAGTCCAGACAGTGGATGTGTGATCAGGTAATAGGTACCCCTGTTTTTGAACATCAGAATGTCTCTAAGCTTTCACTAGTATTAATAAAGCTACGGTAAACATCTCTGTATGTATACCTTTATCATCATTCAAAGTTCTTTCTTTGGAGTAGATTCCTCCAAAGCACCAAGGGTATGAGGTACCTCGCTCTTGATTTGTAGTGCCGAAAATAGTGGTAACAACTTACAGTGTCACGGTCTGGGTAGGAAAAAGTCAATGTCTTTGTGTTTGCCTACATCGAATATTAGTTTTTTAAAATATGTGGACTAATGTTATAAGTAGGAAAAATGCTTAGTTATTATTTTAATTTTTTTTAACTAGTCAGGTTAAGTGAACATGTTCTCATAGATTCGTTTATTGTTTGCATTTTCTTTTCTGAGAATTATTTCCTCATGCCTTAAAAAATTCTTTTTCTTGGCAGTTAGTATGATTACATTGTAAACTAAGGATATTGACCCTCTCTATTGTGTTTGCTGTAAGCTATGCATTTTAATACATAGAGAATGTAATGTATGGTTATGAACCATCTCCTAAATTCTGTTTAAAGCTCAACTGATATTGCATTTATAAGACTTGAACCTGTTTCGGGGGCTGCATTTTACTTTATTGCCAATTTTGTTGGCAGAAGTCAACTTTGTATGTTTATTTAAAAGCCTCTGCTCAAATATAAAAGGTAAAAAATGATTTCAGACTTATTGGTAGTTATTGTTCCAGCTCTGAATCTGCCTCTTCTCTGGCATGGGCCTGGGATGAGAGTTTGATGATGTTAGTGGGAGCTCGGGCATGGGCTTTCTGAATTTTGTGATCATAAACAGGTCTTATTAAAATGGGCCCTTCATCTCCATGACTTTTAATAGGTATAAAAAATAAAACTAGATGAAAATAAAGACCTTTAATTTTTGTTAGGCCAGTGCGTCTGGTTGTTGAGATTGGCCCTAAATTTTGGGAGGTGAGGGAAAGGGCATTTGTGGGAAGCAACGAGATTAAAGGCTTGGATGTGGGAAATCCTCTCAGGATTTAATAGGAAGAACGAGTATGGTGCAGGTGGAGTTTGGGGCTCATGGAAGACACGGGGGAGACGAGACTGGAAAAGTAACAGGACGTGATCCTACAGGCTCTTACAGCACATTAAGGAATTTGGACTGGAATTTTTAGATCAGTATCTCCAGAAGTATGACATTTGAGGTGATTTCAGAAAGTATGTCATTAAACATTTGAAAATTTTAGTATTTATTCATTCCTTGATTCTCTCTCTCACGCAGAATTTATTCCCTTTCTTTCCCGCCCCAGTCACACTCAGGCCAGATTGCCAGCAGAAGGGTTATTCCATTGCATTATATTTAAATGGCACACATATGTCATCCTACAACGCTGATGGCCTGATGATGGCCAACCCTGATGATGGTCTCAAAGACAGCAATCTTGTTTGATCGTGTTGTCGTCCCTGGACCAAGCACTGTCCTGGGTGCAGAGTAGGTGCTGAAGAAATGCTCTTTGAATTGTATCATCAGGTCTGTGTTTTAGATATAATGTTATTTCCTGGGAGCTTCACTGCCTTTTTGCCCTGTACTGTCCAGCCAACCCTCTGAGCTTATAAGAGTCCCATGGATTTTTTTCCCCATTGAAATTTGACCCAGGTTGAAGTGAAATGTGGGGAGTGGGTGGGTGGGTGCCTGCACAGTGGCCTGAGGGGGCTCATGGAACCTCCTTGGTACACAGTTGAAAAACCATGAAAATGGGTGAGGTAGCCTACATGGGTCCTTCTGGTTCTAATATTCCAGATGGAACCCTCAAGGAAGTGAGTATGTAGTTAGAAAGGAATAAGGACCAGCTCATGACCCTCTGGCACTTAAACTCCTAGAAGAACGACAGCAGCCCTGTTCTAGAAGGAGGATCCTTATGGCCCAATGTAAACCAGTTCACAGTGACACTTAGGAATCAGTCCCAGAAAGTGCTTGTGAGGAGGAGGAGGGAATTAACTGTCTTAAATGCAGTGGAAAGATCAGCGAGGCCCTGAGCAGGACAGAAACCGCCGGACTTGGCCATGTATGTACACTGGAAACCTTTCTGAAGGCCATTTCAGATAATTGGTTAGAACGGAAACCGAGTTGGAGGGACGCCAGGAGGAAATGAGAGGATGTGGAGGATGGCCTTTCTGGTGTGTTTTCCTATTGCTCCCTCTCCAGAAACTTGGGTCTTCACAGAAACCTTGTGCTTGTTGTGTTCTGAGCCCCAGCCGTGTCGTGGGATTCCAGACCGAAGTTAATGTCAGGGTCAAGTTTATCCTCGTTTCTTCCCCTCGAAAGGAAGTATCAGCAACTCAGTGTTTATCCTTTCTGGCTTTCTGAAGAGCCTCTGCACCCTCTCCAGTAACGTAGAGAGTGCATTTGAGGAGAAATGACATTAATAGAGATTGAGAAGAGAAGGAACTGTTGAAAATTGGAGAAACGTGGCTCTGCTAGTGGATCAGCAAAGTACAAAGAAATAAGGCCAACCATTTATTCTGGGGCTTTGTGTGCTGCCTCTATTCTTTTCAAGCCCACTGGAAGTAGCTGCAAATATATAAAATCAAGTCCCAGGTTGGATTTTAAAGCTAGAATATAACCAGTATTCTGTCCAAGTGTTCAGCTGACTTCCTTTTAAGCAGCAACAATGGCGTTAAGTGCTGCTCAGTGCTGATGATGATACAGCCCTTCCTTTCCAGAAATTTACAATCTGGTATTGAGGACAAGGGAGCTATGGAGGCAAAACCCCACAGTGCATAGGAGAAGCTGGAGCATGCTGTGTGGGAGGTTTAGCCAAAGGCTCATTCTCTTCCAAGAACCTTTGCTGGACCTTGAATTCATTTTTAAAGACAAATTCAACTTCTCACTAGTCATGGATCCACAAACTATCCATATAAGGACCTTCTTTCCTCCCCTAGTAAACAACCCATATTTAGTTATTTGACCCTATTTCAGCTGGGAACATGAAAGTAACTTTTGATTTTTAGTAATTATTCAGTCTTGTGTCATCAAAATTTATCTTAGAATTATAGGGTCATGGAATTAGGAAGGGACCGTGCAGAACCATTAATTACCCGAATTCTTAACAACTCTGGCTCCTTCACGTCTTGTTCTTCTAGTGGAATGTCTGTGTTGATGCTGTGGTGTGTTGACCAAGTACGGTAGGTCCCAAAAGCCCAAGGTGAGGAATGGCAGCTTGACCCACACTGGCCCAACCAAGCTGTGACACTGTATTGGTTCCTATAACCCACTAAGGGAGTAACTGCCCACTTGCAGTTGTCTGAAATTGCCACTAGACAGCACTGTCCATCTTTTTGGCTTTTATTCAGAGGTGCCTGGCTCCTTTGGAGGGACTTGTGGGAGACATTCCAAAGACATGCTATCATGTACTCAACCAAATCAAGCTCTTTATAGCTTAGTTTTAAAATAAATTTTAAGTGTCAGAGGTTTTTATGTAAAATAAACTTTCAAGTTCTACATCTGATTGTCATAGCCTATAAACAGCAGGGACTAGATTATGATTTTCAAAGCTTTCAGCGTTTTTCTGGTCAGGCTCAGTTTGTGTGGTGTCCTGGACGTATCCTTGCTGCCCGGCCTCTGAGCTCTTCAGGTTGTAAAGAAAAAATTATTGCTGAGCCATTTGGGATTTAGATCTGGCCAGCCTCACCTTGGGAGAGAGGAATGAATATTCTCCTCTTCAAATGAAACTTTTAGGACTCCTCCCTCCTATCCTCTACTGGCCAAGGTTCTTGGAATGCAAATAACCAGAAACCGGCTCTGGTGAGTTCAAACCAAAAAGGGATTTACTGGCAAAATCTTGGGCAGTTCATGGAGTTTATGGAAGGCTGGAGAACTGCACTCAGAACTGGGGCAGGAATTCCAGGAGGCTGAGTTGGCTGGAATCAGAGCCAGAATCAGGCCCTGGAATAGTCTGGATAGGATGTTGCTGCTGTTGCCATCACTGGTGAGGACTGGACACTGCTGTCCTTGCTGAAGTTTTAATTTTATTTTCAACTGCCCCCTGCTTCTTTGCATCACCTGCTACAGATTCAAACAATCACTAAGTGAGAGCACATATTAGAACCTACTACCCAAAAAGTCCCATCTGCAGAGCTGGTATGCACCTATACATTGTCATTGTCACCTGCTATTGTCATACTAGTTCTTGAAATATTGAAATAGTTTCTCACCACCCTGGATCCATTCTCTTTCCACCTTCTTTCTGTCCAGCCACTAAATGGTTAATACCAGGTACAGGGAGGGGCCTCCCAGAGTGTGCCACAACTGGCATCGACTCTGGTTAGTGATCATCTGTGGCAAAATGATGATTAAATATCTTAAGTATTATCCCCTAACCATGTCTACTTCAGGTCAGTTTGTAAGTAAGAGTGGGGCTGACACTGAAAGCTAGTAGCTTCTATATTAAAAAGTATAAAATGTGCAAAGGGCTACCTACATATGACAGTGATTACTCATCACGTGTGAATTAATCATCCTTTATTTAGTTCATAAGACATCTCCATTCATTTTTTCCCCAGCCTAAGATGCTATGTGCTTTGTGCTTATTTTTAACATTAAGACGAATTAAACTAACCTATACAGAGGGAATTAGTAAATGGATTATGGAATGTTATTGTAATGAAATATTATACAACTGTTAAAATGATGGATATGCTAACTGTGTAGAAACCCAGAAGAATATTCATGAAATACTTAATTTAAAAATTAGAACACAAAGCTACCCAGATATTATATTTACAACTGTGTGCATGCTGTTTATGAATTTGAAGTTTAGAAAAGATTGTAAAGGAATAAAAATAGTTTATGTTAAGGTAACTTCACAGTTGAATTTAGAAGCTTTCTTCAATCATGCTTTAAAAATTGCATAAATAAAACTTTAACATAATAAAATTGATCATGAAAATTATTTATAAAATAAAAACATTTGGATGATATCACAACAGCCCTTTTGGTCCTGGGAGGCAAACTGAGGTACCAAAAAACTAGGACTGGAAAACACCAGGACATATATTAATAGATAACAGCAGGGTGCATGTTCCTTGACTAAAGGAACAAATGTCTCGACAGCTTAGAGAACAATCTGGGGGCACTATTGAAGGTCATGGGTAGTCTCAGGTGTACATGACAGTGACAAAGTCAAACTTACTGCTGATTTGGGCGCCAGAGAAGGACTTAGAACGATTTTCTTTTTGCCCCTAGCATTCTACTCTGTCAGTTCCAAGGACAGTAAGCAAAGCAACCAGCCAGAAAGGAAACCAGCGCCCAACTTAAGCTTCTTAAAAAAGGAAACTAAAGCATGTCTCCTTATGCAGACCCTCATACTATATCTTGACATCCCTATTACAGAGTTCATGAACCAGGAATTTTCTCTATTTCATTGCTCCTCATGTTTTAAAGTGCGAATGGAGCATCTGGGATCTTGTTAAAATGCAGATTCTGATTCAGTAGATGTAGGGTGGAATCTGAGTTTTCTGCATTTTTAATAACCTGCCAGCTAATGCCAGTGCTTCTGGTCTGTGGACCACACTTTAAATATCAAGGCTCTACATATCCTGAGAACTTGTTTTTCGGATTGTGTGATTTTCAGGTGTATTCAGTAAGACCTTGCTATTCAAAGTATATGCTTTGAAAACTATAAAACATTGCTGAGAGAAATTAAAGAAGGCCTGGATAAAGGGAGAGATAGGCCATATTCATGAATTGGAAGACTCAGTATTATTAAACTATTTTCCCCAGATCTATAGATTCAATAGCATGATCTCAATCAGAATTCCAACAGACTTTTTTTTTGGTAGAAATTGATAAGATGGCCTTAAACTTTACATGAAAATGCAAAGGACCTAAAATAGCAAAAACAATTTTTAAAAATAATCAAGTTGGAAGACACACCACCTGATTTCAAGACTACAGAAAGCTACAGTAATCAAGATAGTTATTAGATAAAGACAGCTCAACAGAACAAAATAGAGTCCAGAAATTGACCCACACATATATAGCCAGTTACTTTTCAAAAGTGTTATTCTGAATGAGAGAAGCCAGGCACAAAGATTACATATACTATGATACCATTTATACAAAATAAAAGAAAAGGTAAAACTATAGTAATAGAAAGCAGATCAGTGGTTAACAGTGTCTTGGAATGGTACATGATGATAGAGAGGTACAAGGGAACTTTTTTTGAGAGCATGAGGGAACTTTTTGGGGTGATGGAAATGCTGTACATTGTACTTGTGTTATAGGACATATATATTTGTCAAAAGTCATCAAATTGTACAATTAAAATGGATACATTTGGTTGTATGCAAATTATAACTCAAGAAAGATCTTTTAGGCCGGGCGCGGTGGCTCACGTCTGTAATCCTAGCACTCTGGGAGACCGAGGTGGGTGGATCGCTCAAGGTCAGGAGTTCGAGACCAGCCTGAGCAAGACCGGGACCCCGTCTCTACTAAAAAAAAAAAAAAAAATAGAAAGAAATTATCTGAAAACCAAAACAACTAAAAATATATAGAAAAAATTAGCCAGGCATCGTGGCGCATGCCTGTAGTCCCAGCTGCTCGGGAGGCTGAGGCAGTAGGATCGCTTGAGCCCAGGAGTTTGAGGTTGCTGTGAGCTAGGCTGACGCCACGGCACTCACTCTAGCCCGGGCAACAAAGCGAGATTCTGTCTCAAAAAAAAAAGAGATCTTTTGGATGTATATTAGGGCATTGCCAGTATAATTTAAGCTTTCTTTGATTTGAGATGCTTACTAAATCAAGAGGTTATCCATTTGAACACCAGTGATTGGTTCTCACTGCAGGAGGTAGAGTGGGGTGCTTGGAGCTTGGGCCTGGGAGTTGTCTGGGTTCCAGTATCAACTCCTCCACCATGATAGCCAAGCTGCTTCACCTCGCTGTGCCTCGGTTTTTTCATTTGTGCAAACTACCATGATGTTGGTGCTTACCGCAGGGTTGTTGAGAGGATCAAATGCATTAATATTAATATATTTAAAGCATTTAGAACATTGCCTTGTGCATAGTAAGCTATTATATATGTAAGCATTCCCTATTATTATTGACTTCTGATAATGTGGTTTGTGTTATAATTTTACCTTTCTCCTAAATGTGTTTTTTTCCTTTCCTTTGCCTCCTTCTTGAACCATGTGCACTCATGTAACTTGAAGTCTTTAATGTTAAATAGAAAGTTAGAGCTGGAAGAGATTTTGGATAACATCTAAATCAAGTATGGGTGACAAAACTAAGACCAAGGAGGTCGAGTGAAGTGCCCAAGGTCATGTACATGACTCTGTTTCATCAAGGGTTACAGTGTTTGCATTTTTAATACTAACCATAGGGATTTATCTTAGACCTACCATTCATTGATTCCGTTGTGTGGTCTTTGTTTTTCTGCAGAGCAGTTCAGAGCCCCAATTTCAGAAGACTTGTCCTTGCTGCCACCATGAGCTCTGGTAAGTGATTTCAAACCCTGCCCTTCTCTTGTCAAATCTACAGAACTGGGCAGTTTACCCAGATTTTCCACGTATGCTGAAGGCTCCAGCAATATTTTATTTTTTATTTTTTGAGACCTGGGCGAGGGCCAAAGCTTCGTCATAAATCATCTTCATCACCATCATCACCTTCATTGTTAATGATTTTTTGAGTGCCTACTATGTGTGCTGTACACTTTACATGCACCATGTCCTAATCTTTTTAATAGCCCCTTTTCCCTTTATTGAGATATAATTGGCATACACACTGCAGATATGTTAAGTATACAATCTGATAAATTTTGACATATGTATACACCTCAGTGGTGTTTCTTAATCCAAGTGACTGCAGCAAAAGTAAACAGATTGACCATAATTGCCCCAGGGAGTGAGCTTGTCTAATCTTCCCTCATCTGGGCTGGTAGAGCAGTTTGCTCACTCTTTTGCTTTGCCTTTAGTAGTAAAAAAGCAAGACCTAAACAAATACCTAGTTTTGAGTATTTTTAGGTTTCAACTGGGGTAGAAAACACGGGCCAGGGGAAGACAGAGATGGGAACAGATCCCTGCTCATCGTGTAACCGAGAGCTGTCAGCTGTCCAGCCCAGAACTGGAAACAGAAAAGTTTCCATCTGGAGATTAAGGCCCATCTTGGCCACTGAGCATGCCCTGGAGCCTCCCAGAGCCCTGCAGGAGGGGCAGGCTGGGGTGGGGAATGACCATTTGGATATCTCATTCAGGGGTCTCTTAATCCTGCACTATTTCATGAGTTATATGGATTGAAAACAAGCTTTTTCCATTTATTTACATATGGTGCCCTTTTGGTCAAGTCCTAGGAAGGATAGTTTGTGGTTAGGTCCTAGAAGGGTTCCAGGGTAGAACAGCTCAGGGCCACACCCTGGCCTCATCATGTATTGACTGTGGCCTTGAACCTGTGGTGGACCCTTCTCTGCATTCTCTTCTGCAAAATGGACATACTAAAAGCACCAGTTCCTTGGGACTTTGTGAGGATTAAGTGAGGCAGTGCTTTTAAAGTGCTGAGCACTGTGTCTAAGGCACGGACACAGTGGAGCAAGGGCTCCATCGTGGGTTCTTACTGGTATCAGCTCAGATTCCTCCTTGCAAAGAGAGGGCCTTGGCTTGTTCCTGATTCCTTGAGTGCTTTTGCTGTATGTGAAGAGGATGTGCACCTTTTTTCCCCGCTCCAAGTGGACCTGGGTGCTGCCAGTAGCTCCCACTTTGTAACTCATGTTTTGTTGTCTGTTTGGATTTTTACTTTTCTTGTCCTCTAAAACAGTCCATGGCTTTTAAAAATAACTTTCGCTCTGCAGCTTGAAGTTTTCCGCTCTTCCAATCTAAACTGGCGTTGCTACTCTTGGCATTAATAAAGGCCAGAGAGGGAGGAAAGGAAGGGCCAAGAAGGAGGGTGAGGGAGTGGAAATGCCCTGGGGACTTCTCCCCGAGATCTCTCCTGCAGGTGGGGTGCTGGAAGGAGGCATTGCCTAGAAAGAGTCCAAAAACTCTACACCCTTTGACCTGATAATCCCACTCTTAGGAATTTCTATCTTGATTTAAAAGAAGGAAACAAAAAACATCACCCACATGAAGGTGGGGAATAAGTAAGTATATTGTGTGTATTTACTTGATGGAATATTATGCCACTATTAAAAATGATCATTAGGGAGAAAGTAGCTACGTGGAAAATACTTGTTTTAACCTTTGATGGAAAGAGCATGAAAACAGTGTGTTCTTTTTATTCCAAATTTGGGCTTGGCTGCCAGGCATCAAGGGAAATGATTTACCTGCATGATCTTGTTTATTCTCATGGCAAATCCCCAATGGTGGGCATGGTTTAACACCCTCCCATTATATAGCTGGGGAAACTGAGGCCCTGAGGGGTTAGCAGTTTGTCTGGGATCACCCAGCTAGTGTTGTTGAGTCAAATTTGGCTGTTGGACACCAACACCTTATGCTGCAGAGGTTTGGGTTTAAGGTGATGAAATTATTGATTTTTAAACACTTTTCTAAAATTTCTTCAAGTTTGGTTAACATTTAATTAAAAGAAAAATAAAAAAGCAAAGGAAGAACATGGGACTGGGCTGAAGGTAGTTCAGAGGCTGCCCCAGTTCTAGCTTGGGGACGCCTGAGGCATGGCCTGAATTCCTAGGAGGAGCTAGAGCAGGTGCACGGGGAGGGGATAGTTCAAGAAAGAAAAATGGGTGGTGGAATGTGTGCTGTTTCTTTAACTTGTATTTCTCGCCTTCTTGCCAACAGCCTCCTTCTACCCATCCCAGAAATGAAAGTTTGAGGGAGACACTGACAGCTAGGAGAATTAGCCTCCATCCATAGGTAGATGTGGGGCAATTAGCAGGACACACAGACTATGGGGCCAGCATTGGGAAAGTCCAGGCCACCCAAGGGAAGGGAAGCGGCCTTGGGCAGCATCCGGGCTGGCCTGTCAGTGTAGAGGGTGACTACCCCTTTAGGAGGCTCGTTGTTAAGGGCCTAGGTAGGGTGACTTCATCTCAACCTAATGAGATACTGGGGTTTAGGACTGGGCTTTAGTCCCAGTGTCTGGGGAAACAGGTTATATGTAAATCAGGAAACCAAAATGATTATCTCACTGGGGAGAAAGAAGATGAACTGTGAAATGGTGCAGACCAGAGTTCAAATCCCAGCCAAGTGATCTTGGGTGGGTCTAGCATCCTCTCTGAGCCTCGATTTTCTTATCTATACAATAGGAGTTCCTAACTCCTAGCTCCAGGGGTTGGGTCTTAAGGATAAAATGAGATGCCAGTTACAGACTGCTATACATGGATCCTGAGATCCAGGCAAATCAGTGTTTAAAAAACCATAGCTAGGGTGGTCCGAAGGTAGTGAGTTATCTCAATCAGTTGTTCATAGTCAGTTACAGACTGAACTCCTTGTTGTGTTCTTTCCCCTCTTCTCACTCCTGCACTTGACTAGTATCAAAAAAAAAAAAAAATAAGCAAATAAAACTCATAGCTAGTTATGATTATGTTTGTAGTTTGGCTGGTGCTTGGCTGTTGGGGGTCCCTCCAAGCATGTTGGCCACATGTCCTGGGGTGACTGGGCCTGCCCGCCTGTCTTCCCTGGCCTGCCTCCTGCTATTTTGGGATGGAGAACTGGGTGGGGATTAGGCTGCAGGTGGGAGGCTTTCAGTGTCTGTGGCTGAGCTGAACTCAGGAAAGTCCCAGGTGACACAGAGGAGGGGACATCTGAGGGGAGTCTCAAGAACGCACAGCATTTCTGCAAGGTAAGAAGAGGGGAGAAGGCATTCTTGGTAAGGGCCTCGTAGGAACCAAGGCCTTGAGGTCTGAAAGTATCTGACATGCCCAAAGTGTTGAAGCCAGCATGGCAGGCAGGGGGAAGCAGGACATGCAGCTGGAACGGGCTGGTCCTGGCGGTGGGAAGGCCTTGAATCTAGGGTGAGTTGCTCAGGCTTTGCCCTCTAGGTAGCTGGTGGCCTCTAGGGCATGCAGGTTGATTGGTTGGTTTTTAATTATCAAGAATGTCAATTTATTCATTTAAATATAACCAGGCATGCTAAGATACAGATCATCCTATTTAATAAAAAATTATATTCCAAACAATCGTTTGTTCACCTTTGGAAACATGGAATGTTTTTCCCCCACGGAAATAATATTCTGAATGATTGAACTGCCAGAATAAAGTCCCAAATTTTTATCTTCAAAACAGAGGTGAAATATAGTGTATTTAAAGTAAATAAGTTTTAGAAAATCACATTGCAGAATCCCATTTTCTTTCCCTCTGTCCTGCACTGTGGGGCTTTTTAACCCTGGGAGGGCTGTGGTGAGGTCAGGGTCTAGAGAGTGCTCTTGGGATGCAGACTGAGGCTCGGGTTAGAGGAGGGGCGGAAAGGAGGCAAGGGGAGCGGTCAGGAAGCCGCGTCATCCCTGGACAGTAGCATGAGCACCTGAACCGGGTTGGGGAGACGGGGTGTGACTAAGGACACTTCGCGGGTGGGACAGCGTGACTTTGACAGGTGGGGCGTAGGGTGGGCTGAAGGGCAGCATCCAGGAGCCTGAGGCTTCTGTCCTGGTTGTCTGACAGATGGCAGCTGGGTGCACAGGGATGCATCTGAGCTGGCCTTGGTCAGGAGGGAGATGCCATTTTGAGGGAGTTAAGCAGACTTTTTAAATGGCAGGAAGGAAGACATAGCAAGGATGCAAGAGAATTTATGTCACCTGTCACACACTTCCATCTCCAAGCAGCTCTGTCGTCCTCTCAGGCCACGCAGTGTTTCCAGAACTCCCCCACGACACCCTAGGAAGCCCAACCAGTGCTGAGGAAGCCCCCAGAATGTGTGGGGGAAGATGGATGGAACCACTCCAGGGTCTTTGAGGGCAGGGACCCCTCTGCTGTCTCTCGACTCTGTCCGCAGCACTTCATACCAAGCAGAACTCGTTAAATGCTAGGGTGGCAAAATCGCAAGCCTCGTGCTCTTTTCTTTCTTTCAGAATGTGATGTCGGTGCTTCCAAAGCCGTGGTGAATGGCTTGGCCCCCGGCAGTGATGGGCAAGACAAAGGTAAGGCTCTTGGACAGAAGCCTGGCTGGGTGCTGGAAGGCATTTCTAGAAGGTGCAGAGCATGTTGGGCTGGGGCTATGCGACCTGCCTGGTGGGAGCATCATTGGCCTGACCAGGCTGTGAACTGGACACTTGCTCCCCACGCTGACGTTCCGAGATCTGAGCCTGTTGCATCTCCTGGGTCTGAGGCTGCCGTTTTCCCACTGTGAGGTGATGCATTAAAAACTGTCTCTAGCTCACAAGAATGCTGTGAAGGGCAGATCAAACACACGGACCAAGGCATACGTCTTGCCTGGTACACATGGCATTTATCAGGCTGAAATATCCCTTACCCAGCATCTCACCTTCACCTGTAATAAACAGTTACACGTTCACAGTCCTGACCCTGAGGCAAGAGCCTAAATCATTAAGATAAATGATCTCGGTGGCATTAGTTTCATGTACATCCTTTCATATTTTCAGTTTTTAAAGAATTTTAGAGTGAAAGATTTAAATGTGAAATGGATAAGATGACCTTTGGGTCTCACTTGCCCTGGAGACTTTCATCCTGACCTCAGCGTGGCCTCCCCGGTAGCCTGGCAGCAGGGCCCTGGTGCTGCTTGGCAGTGTGGTGTGACGGGGCACTCACGGCACAGTGGGCAGGCGCGGGTTCCAGTCCCGGCTCTGCCACTCACGAATGTCTTGGGAGGTCCTTTATCTTTGTGGGTGTGAGTTCCCTTATCTACAAAATGAGGAAATGTGATGATCTTCAAAACTGGAATTTGAGTGCTTGTCTGACTGAACTTTATGGTATCAAAGAGGAAGGACAAAGATCCTGCTATTGGACATTTAAGTCAAAATCCACCATTTCTCAAAGAATAATTTCACAGCCTTTGGCATTTTGGCCTTTGTAATTTCCATCTGGTTCAGCCGGTTTTTCTTTTGAGACAAGGCAAAGTGTGAACTGAGAACAAACCAGCTGGGGAGGGAAGCCTAGAGAGCGGGAGCAGGTGGGGAATCGGGGCCCAGGTGTGGGGGTGGGTTCCTCGGAGGCAGGAGGGGTCCTGCTGCCGTTGTGTTGTCGTCTGCCTGCCTGCACTCACAGTGGGGCTGTGTCTGCTGCGTTCTTGGGGTCTTGGACAATCCAGGCTAAGTTGCACTTAGGGAACACTGAGGACTGGCATCTGTGGAGTGGCCACGGGGAGTGTTGAGTGGCCAGTGAGGAGCACGCGAAGTGGGGGCCCTGATGCGTGTAAGACCTGCGGGGCCATAGACCCCATTCCTGTGAATTCATTTACACAAGAGACTTAGGGAGTTGGGGGGAGGGTGGCAGGAGGAGACGTGTCCCACCCTGTCCTCTGTGAGACCCACCTTTGGAAACAAGGGGCAGGTGTAACCTAAAGGTCATCAGGGTGGCCTGGCAGGTCACTGAACCAGGAGCCAGGACAGCCGAGCTCCAATCTCAGCCTCTCCATGTGAGAACTGAGTGCCCTGAGCATGGCCCTGAGCCTCTCACTTCTTCCTCTGAAAACAGTACCAAAAATCTCCACTCCGCCCTTCCCTGAGTGGTCCTAAGGAGCAGTCAGTAGGATTGCGGTGAAAACGCATTCGTATCTTAACACACACAGTATCATCATTCTCAACTTACCAGTTGATGACCAGATGCCGTGCGACTGTCACGTGCCTTGCGAAGTGGCAGCCTGAGGGACTGGAAGGTGCACTGTCCACCGCAGAGGTGCCTCCCGCCCTCCCGCCTGTCCCCTTGACGGGCTCGCCAGCATGATGCTGATTATGCAGTGACAGTCTTGTTCCCAAACAGCCCTACCCCTTCGTGATTCTGTGGATCTGGGGCCACGAGACCTCTGGATGTCACTCATTGGAGCGACTTTGGCACCCTCCCATCTCTCTGTGCTGCCGTTAAGAGAGAGGGCGAGGGGCCTCATAACAGACTGGCTGTGAGAAGCCAGGGTTTGGGGATGTGGCCACTGTTGAGATTGCAGAATCCAGGTAGGCAGGGAGCCCAGGGGTCCTGCAGATAGAGAAGCATGAGCACCCAGGACGTGGCCCTGCTTTGCCTTGGCTCAGCTGGATGTCAGGATCCTGGACTGCGCGCTTGGGTGCTGCCCAGAGTCTTATGCCTGCACTTGGACACTTGGCACTTCTTGCCCAGGAAAGGGTGGGTTTAAGCAAGACCATCTGCTGTCTAACAGATGAGGGTTCTGATTTGCTTGGGGCCAGAGGCCCGTGATTGTTAGAGTGGGCACAGGACTCCAGAAGTTATGATTTAGGGGAAGCAGCTGTGATGGCTGAAGGGACCAGGTGAGTCACGAACTTGTTCCTTTCCTTCCTGCACTCATCTGGAGCCTCCTGGCTGTAGCGTCCCTCCTCGGAGTCCTCCCCGCAGCGTTCTCCTGAGGGACCTGGACCCTGACTGCTCTCCCCGTCCTCTCTTTGCCAGGCCATCTGTGTCTCTGCAAATCTCTTTGTCCAGAGCCTTGGCAAGCTCCTGGTGTGGCAGGAGGCACCGACGAACACTGACCAACTGTATCGGGGTGATGGTTGGAGGGAGGGGTCTGCTGTCTTGGCCTAGAACTCTAAAGAGAGAAAGCAGGTTATTTTTAATTACTGCATCTACTGCTCTTTGTATTGTTATTTTTGTGTGGGCGACTTCCTCCTATTGTCCCTGCCCAGTTCCTCAACTGCCTGAGTGTTTCCCAAATGTTCTTTCTGGATGCACCATTTACCCTTTTGTGTTTTCAGCAACTGCCGACCCTTTACGTGCACGCTCTATTTCTGCTGTTAAAATAATTCCTGTGAAGACAGTGAAAAACGCTGCAGGCTTAGTCCTACCTACAGGTATCTCTCCTTGGGTTGGTTTCTTTTAAAATGATTAGCAGATCACGCATGGTTTTCCTTTCTTTCCTTCTAACACATACTTTGAGGCTTAATCCTTGCATGTTTAGGAGGCATTCCCTCTCACTTTCTCACTTGGTTTCCTTTCTTCCTCTGTGTGCGTGTGCGCGTGTGTGTGTGTGTGTGTGTGTCTGGGAGTCAGCGAGTGTGGGGAAGAACCGAGGACAGAAGCCTTGCCGCTCCCTTCTTTCGGAGACGCGTCCGTGCAGAGGCCAAAACATTCACTCTGGATGGGTCCGAGCTGCGTGGACTTCTTAGGCTCTTCCTAGAGGTTTCCAACTCCCATACTTTAGTTAAAACTCCAGTTTCCCTGAGAATTAACCTGGCACAGGGCACCTCTGCCTTATATTCCCTGTGAATGAGGCAGCTGCCTTAGAAGCCAAACTTAGACTCTCCTCTGTGATGTTCCCTGGGCCAGTTCCAGAGCATCCCCGCCCCTCCCTGACTTTACGTGCAGTCACTTCCTGCCTCTCTACAGTTCGGATGTCAGCTCTGGCTCACAGCGTCCTTCTGTACAAAGTGGGACACGTGAGGCCTGGGCGGTACTTTACCCAGTGTCACTTCCAGAAGTTGGGCAAATCTGGCTGTGTGTCCAGGAACCTATGGATGGACTGGATCTGTCAGTTTGCCCCCTCATCCTTTTGAAATGATCATGAACCAGTTTTCCCAATAGTTTTGTGACATCAGTCACTTAGCTTCTTGATAGAGTTGGACAGGTCAGACACTCTCCAAGGCTACTGCCAGCCCTGCTGGACATTGTGGGTTTTGTGCTTCGCTTTCAGTGGAGAGGTGCTGACGGGCAGATCTGTTCTCTGACACTGGTGATTGTTCTGCCTGAGTTGCTGGACAGGAGGCTGCAGTGGGAAGCAAGGACTGAGCAGGCTTTGCCTCTCTGTGCCCTCGCACAGGGATGGGGATGAGTTGGACATCTGAGCCCACATTCTGCCCGAACACATACCCCGGACTTTAGCCCGTAATCCTAATCGTGACAATTTTAGGTCAGGGATGCAGGCTGTGAGCAATTGGACCAAAAAAAAAAAAAAAAAACCAAACCAAAAAACAAACCATGGAGTTCAGCTTAGCTCAGCTGTGCACAAAGAAAGAAACACTCGACACGTGCGCCTCGTAGAATTGTGTGGTCTGCACCAGTTTCCTGCCTCCTGTTACTGATTTTCCTGGAGGATGGGCATCAAGTGAAGCATATTTGGAAATTCTTCTCAAGGGAACTCTCAGAGGTGACCTGGGTCTGTTATTGGGCCCTCGTGAAACCGTAGGGAGGGGTAAGGACCCGGGGCTCAGTGGACACTGTTCGTTGAAGGGCGAAGCCATTCTAGCTGTTTTTGTTGCTGTGTGTTCTTTGTTACATTTGGAACGTGAGGCTCTCGCTCTGAGCTTTCTCGCCAGGTGGTCTATCCTTCTGTCTCATCGTTTTGGGGGTCCTGACTTGCTAATCGAAGGAGATTTACTTGGCCCTTTCCCATTGGAAAACTGCGAGGAGCAATGATTCTCCATGGAGCACCCATTAACTCCCTATTTACCACCCGACTCTTTTATAAGAGGGATGATCTGGAAGCTTGGGAAATCTTCCATAAACTCTTCCTTGAACTGTGGCTTACTAATTGGCCAGAAGTCTGCTCACCATCCTAAACTTCATTTAATAAAAGGAGTGAACCTGCTTTCATTCTGAAATGTTTTTGGCTGATACTCTAACTCATACATTTACTCAGAACTCACCATTGCCCCCATTTCCCCCTAACTTCATGATGCAGCGTAAACCCCTGAAAATGTGATTCGTCCCTCCGCCCCACCCACAGATTAATGTTCATTGACTGCCAGCGCCTGAAGACTTTGCGTGGCTGTAACCAGGTTCATCTCATTCCCCAGCTCTGCCAATTTGCTAACTGACTGTCGCTTTAATCCTTCTAGAGTCTTGGGTTCAGTTTTCTCTTTTGGGTCTTTTCTTTTCAGACATGGATCCTTCAAAAATCTGCACTGGGAAGGGAGCGGTGACTCTCCGGGCCTCATCTTCCTACAAGGAGATCCCGAGCAGTGCCCCTGTGAGCCCGCAGGAAACCCCACAACACGAGAGCAAACCAGGTGCGCTTCCCCTTAGACTGGGGGAGATGTTCAGAGCCACATGGGAAGGGGGGGCCCTCATGCTTTTGCTGAGGAGGGTGTGTGTGAATGCATTAGCTGCCTCCTGATTCTCTCAGGGGTCTCTTGGACAGGCAGCTCCATGTCCCTTCTGTGAGGGGTAGTGGTCAAAGCCCTGAACTGACAGGTAGTCACGTGCTTCAGGTGAAGGCACAGCAGTGACCACCACTTCATTTTAGCTTTGACTGAGCAGATAGTCCTGTTACAAGAGCCAGTGCTCTGCAGATTGCGTTTGTGCAGACAGAACCGGCTCAGGGGCCTGGCGGGGGTGGTATGTGGTGAGATGGGCTAGAGGTCGGGCTTCTCAGATCTCATTCCCTATTCCAAGAGTTCGGCTGTGACCTGTTGAGGCAGGCCTGGCTGAAGAAGCAGCCAGGTGAGACTGAGGAGTGCAGGTGGCTGAATGACCTTGCTTCTAGGAAAGCAGAGGTGGGCAGGGCTCAGGCCTGGGTGGGGACCAGCTAGCTGAGGGAGCAGGATGTGGAGTTCTAAGGCCAGTGCAAAAGAGGAGCGAAGAGAGATCAAAGAAGCCCTGTCAAGCTACCTCCACTCCCTGATCCATAACTTGGGGAACCTGAATGTTGAGGTTTAGAACTGGGGCTTTGGAACCTGATAGATCTGTGTTCACATCCTGCCTCCACCACCTGTTGTCTATGCAACCTTGGATGAGTTATTCACTCTCTCAACCCTAATGATCTCATCTGTAGAATGGGGTTGATAATTGGACCTGCCTCACAGGATTATTATGAGGAAGAAGTATGTGAAGTGTTTTGTACCGTGCCTGGTGGCATGAAATAAACTGTTAGATGTTAGCTGCTGATACTAGATTAGGATTATTTGGGCCTCTCTGGAGAGGGCTTTCCATAGCCCAAGTATTCTGGGAGCTGGGAAATGCCGACTTGGAGGTTGCACAGGCACAGTGAGTTTAGGGTGGGACAGCCCCTCTCCACTCTGTAGGAAAGTTGGTTCTCACACTTCAGCCTCATCGGAATCACCTGGAGTAAAAAGGTCGCTGGGCCCCAGCCCAGAGCTTTAGAATGTATGGTTTCCGCTTGTGGGTCTGTTTTACGTTCCTGACAAGTTCTCAGGTCATGCTGATGGTGCTGGTCCAAGGACCACATCTGAGAGCTGCTGCTATAGGGGATGGGAATTTTCTTTCTTTCCTGAAGGAATTGGAGGGAGAAATTGAACGGCGGGGATGACCAGTCCCTTGGGACGAGAGAGGAAAGGACGTGTATGGCATGCAGACCCTTCCGGTGTGTTAAGATGGGATTGTATAGGGTGGAGACGGACCGTGTCCAGCGTCATGGAGACTGACTTTCTTCCTGTCCCAGCCACCTGTAACAGGTGCCCAGGGAGATGTCTGGGAGTGAGGCCAGGCTAAGGTTTGAGCACAGGCCCCTTTCTGGTAATGTTGGTCCCTGGGGAGGGCTTCTTTATCCTTAGGCTGAGGAAAGGCCTGAGCAGCCTACAGCGCTAACGTGAACAGAGTACCTTGCTGGTCCTGAGAGCCTGCCCTGGCTCCTGCCCTGCTGCAGTTGCTTCTCTCTTCTCCAGGAAAGGCAGGGGCAAGGAGAGAAATAAAGTTATTTCTTTCTAAGGCTAGCCTAATCCCGCCTCTCTAAGCCTAAATGGGAAGACCCAGCTCCAAGCGGGGGGACACTTGGGGAAGAAAGAAACCTAAGGGATGGTCTAAAGACAAAGGCCTTACCTTCAGCACCACAGCTCAGTAAAATGACCTCATGAACCAGCCCAGCCCATCTTCTAGTTGGGAGGAGAGGGGGCCTTGGACCCCCTCTAGTGGCCACAGTGTGGTACTAACATAGAGCACAAATGCGGCTCCTCACCAAGTACAGGCTTGTGCTACCAGCACCCGCTGTGGATTTGAGGCACTTTTGGATGTGCTCTCTTGTCTCAGAATAATTCTGTATCTTACATATCTCTACCAAAGAATTTTGGTGAAAAGAGATTTCACCAAATCATTACCGGACTGTTTTAAAATGCAAATACTGTACTTGGAAGAATTAAGGGAAAGCTATCAGTCATTCATACCTTACTGTAAATTAAGCTTAGTATTTTCCTCCTGGTAAGGTGAGATCCTTGAATCCAATGAGCATACATTCATTCAGCATCATCTGTGTGCCAGGTGCTAAGTCACTGGGAACTGTGATGAGCAATAGGGGAAGGGAGGAAAAGAGAATAATTCTGGATGCATTTGGTGAGGGCCAAAGGCTGTTTGTTGCAACAGAAGAGTCAGGCGTGGGTTCGTAGATGCTACCTTGCTCTCTGACTGTGGGTCAGTCACAGTCACTTTGAAGCCCGTACAAAGTATGAGGGACTTAGGCAAGATACTTTCTAAGCCTTTCTTGTTCCAGAATGCTCCATGACCTTAGGAAGTTTGGAAATTAACCTGACACAAATAGAATCCCTTTGCCTGGGGATAAATTTAAGATAGTACGCTGGGACAGTTTGGGTGAAAAGGAATAATGAGTTAGCACTGGAGAGCGTGGCCGTGGGACACTCAGGAATGGCGATCTTGTCCTCTGACCATACTGCACGTTGGCCAGCATCCTGCTGGCTCCTGACTCTGGTGGTGCCCATGTGGCTCCCAGCCTTCCTCCCATCCCTGCCTACTGCCTCTTTGTGACCTCTGGGTGACGACTTGCTGGCCCACACCAGTCTCCAGTCCTGTCCTGGGGCCTAGGAGCCCCTGACCCTTGACCAGCCTCATGAAAACAGTCTTCAGCAGCATTTGCAGACAGCCATATTCAGCCTGGACTGGGAGCCTCACCGGGAGGCAGCGAGTGGCTCTTGTCAAGCCTTGGATGTGCTTCTTACTCCCTGTGCCTTTTCAGATAGCTGATGCCAGGTGGCAGCTGGCTCCCTCCTTATCACAAGGGCCAGCATCTGTCCCCTAGCAGCTCTGTCTACGCCCTCTCTGCCTAGCTCCCTGGCTTTTCCACTTTCTTAAATCCATGCAGGTTGCCAAGTTGCTGATTATTTGCCTCAACTGGAAGCTCTAGTCCTTATATGACCCCGTGACGCCCGCATTTCAGAGGTATTCCCCATTTCCAGTCCTTGCTCCAACTCCTCTGTCCTGGGAGAGAGGGCATAGTTATGGAGTTGTGCAGCCCTCTTTTGAGGCTAAGCTCTGCCACTTGCTATCTTTGTGATGTGGGCAAGGTACTCAACCTTAGGGGGCTTCAGTTGCCTCATCTGTAAAATGGGGATGATTGTGATAGAGTTGAGATTAAATGAGCTCTTTCATAGCAAGCATTTAGCACAGGCCCAAAGCAAGTGCTCTTTAGTGGTAACTATTCTAGTTACTGTAGGTCAGGAGGCCTGTTAAAGATATGAAATAATTTCAGTTTGAAGCAAGAAGGGCCTTGGCCTAGTGGGAATGCAGAACAGGGGCCGAGGGTGAAAGTGTCCTTAGGAGGACGGAAGAAATGACAGGGCTCGATGCAGCGTAATAAAGGACCATGGAGAGGCAGGGCTCCATGCTGACCGGGAGGTGTCTTTCTTGGTTGGCTAGGAGAATACTTGTGGCACTCACGGAGATGGGGGGATTTGTGAAGGAGGTTGAAAGGAATGTTGAATTCCATTTTTAACATGTTGAGTTTCTTGGCAAGGGAAGGGCCTCTAGGAGAAAGTTCCTAATGGGCATTTGGAAATTTGGAGTCCAAGTGTGGATTTGGGAGCCATCCACATCCAGGGGAACCTTGGGAGGATGGAGAAGTTCTCTGGGTGCAGTGACAGTTGGAACCCTTGGAGTTTCCCAGTTAAAGCCCACTCTCCAAAATCCCGCATTCAAGTGACAGCTTGACTCAAGATCCCTGACCATAGCTTTCCCGATCAGCCTCCTCATCTCCGAATGTGGACCTTGGTGTTTAGATCAAACCATCCAAAAAGAATGGTAGTAATCATAGTACTGCTTCCTGATCTCGTTGCCAGCCAGGTCTGGGTGTTGGCCATTTGGTTCAGAGTGAATCCACCCATGTCCCAGGCCAAGGGTCTTTTGCTCAAGAGGAGACAGGGAGCCTGAGCTGGTGGTAGGTGTGATACCCAATTTCCTGTCTGGTATAGCCTGAAGACTGTGTGGCTTGATACATCACTTCCTGTGTTCAGACTCAGACACCAAGGTTCAGTTCAGCCCTGACATTTTGGTAATTCTGTGTCAGTTGGCTCCAGTCCTTACTGCCTGATTCCTGACTGCAAAGTTAGCTTTGGATGTAAAGATTGTTGGACCTACAGGCAAATCATTTCCTCTGGTTTGACTCTCAGATTTTCTCCCCAGAAATGACAGTAGCAAAAAGATACTATAAGAAAATTGACATTGAAGCAGTTAAAGGTATCTCCTACCCATGAGTGTGTGTGAGAATTGGGGCCAACTGAGAAGTTGGAGGGAAAGGCCCCCACGAGAGCAGCCTCCCTTCCGACACCATCTGCAAGTTCAGGGGATTTGCCGAACCACTCTCGGGTTCGATAATATGCTGGAAGGACTCACACAGCTCACTGAAAGCTGTCACACACATGGCTATGGTTTATTACAGGGAAAGGATAGAGATTAAAATCAGCCAAGAGGAGATGCGCATAGGGTGGAGTCTGGGGAAATACCAAATGTGGAGCTTCTCTTGCCCTCTCCCGTGGAGTCAGGGCCTGTTATTTCCCAGTGTCGATGTGTGACAGTGTGCTCGGAGTATTGCCAGCCAGGAACTTGACCTGAGCCTTTGTGTCCAGACTTTTTTTTTTTTTTTTTGAGACAGAGTCTCACTGTGTTCCCCCGGCTAGAGTGCTGTGGCGTCAGCCTAGCTCACAGCAACCTCAAACTCCTGGGCTCAAGCGATCCTCCTGCCTCAGCCTCCCAAGCAGCTGGGACTACAGGCATGTGCCACCGTGCCCGGCTAATTTTTTCTAGGTATTTTTAGTTGTCCGATTAATTTCTTTCTATTTTTAGTAGAGATGGGGTCTCGCTCTTGCTCAGGCTGGTCTCGAACTCCTGAGCTCAAACAATCTGCCCGCCTCGGCCTCCCAGAGAGCTAGGATTACAGGCGTGAGCCACCGCGCCTGGCCTGTGTCCAGACTTTTTATTGGGGCTCCATTCTGTAGGCATGATCCACTGCCCATGTGGCAGATTTCAGTGTCCAGTCCTCCAGGAGGTCAGCGCCTGATGGCTCAAAGCCCCCAGATAAATGAAGACATTCCTGTCAAGCATGACACCCCAAGGACTTAGAGATTACTTCCCAGATGCTGAGGGCAAAGGCCAGACCTCTTTTAGGGAAGAGTAAAATTCTCTACTATATAGCATAAATACAAAATAAACACAAATAAGATTGGTAGATCCAATTTTAACCCCTGTCATCGACCTCTTGAATACTAGAACACACCAAGACTAGCTCAAAGTTAGCCTAAGATCCCAAGAAGAACTGATCGGCAAAAAAACTTTAGCCAAGCTTGGTGGTGCACACCTATAGTGCCAGCTACTGAGGAGGCTGAGGCAGAAGGATCACTTGAGCCCAGGAGTTCGAGGTTGCACTATGATTGCACCTGTGAATAGCCATTGCACTTCAGCCTGGGCAACATAGCGAGACCCTGTCTCTAATAAAGGGGGAGAAAACCCAAAAACTTAACAACAGGCCAAAATGCAATTAGCACAGAATGAGACAAAAGAAAATATCAGGAGGCTACTGCCACGGGCTAGAAAAGATTGCATATAAAGAACAGAGGGAGGAAAAGATAAAGCAAAGTAAGTTATACTTCTTACAGAAAGGTTAGGTCTCTTCAGGGCTGCAAAAGCTCTCTAGCATCCGACTTTCCAAGGCCCTCCCCTGACCTCAGGAGCTCTAAGGTAACATTTATTGAAAGAAGCATTTTGACAGTCTCTTCAACCCGGAGTTGATAATGGATCATTATGCACATAAGATTTCATTCTGCTACACTCAGGCCCAAATGACTCTGGGCTGCTACAGCCTTCCAGGTTCAGAAGAGGAGGTAACAGATAAGGGATGGTGAAATGTCAGAAATACATTTCTCCCTGAATAAGGAAGAGAGGAAGACTTAAACAGCTCCTGGGAACTGCCTTTCATGGGCAGGGTAAGGGGAACAGTTTTAAAGACTTGGAAAGAGAAGAAAAAGTGGATCTGTCCTCAAGGATATTATGTTCTTGAAGCTATTTATCAAATGGCAAACATTAGCAACTCTAATATATGTCTATGGGAAGTTTTTTCCTTATGCTTTGGATTCTGATTTCGCAAAGCACATACTTTATGCGAGATACTTTCATTTAGTTCTCATGACTCAAAAGAGGTAGATGTTATCTCCATTTCGCAGATGAGGGTAGGTCATTTGCAGGATGTACAGTTAACAAGATAGAGAATCAGGGCTCAAGCTAGGCAATCTGAGGCCAAACTAACAGTCTCTTTATGAAATCCAGAGATTTGGAAGGACAGTCACATCCCAACCTTCCATGACATCTCTTTGCCAATGCCACCTGAATAGAACCAACCCAACTGAGAACCAAAAAGTGGGCAAAAGAATATGTCCCCAAATCCATGTATGAAGTTTACATCCTTTATTAAATAGCCCTGCACTCAGAACCAGTTGATATTTAGTGTTTGTATAAATCTAGTAAATTTGGTGGAAGGATTTGACAAAGACAGACTAGAAATAGCAACTTAAAGAATATGGAGGCCAGGCACGGTGTGGCTCACACCTGTAATCCTAGTACTCTGGGAGGCTGAGGCAGGAGGAATGCCTGAGGCCAGGAGTTTGAGACCATCCTGAGCAAGAGCAAGACTCTGTCTCTACAAAAATTAGAAAAATTATCTGGGCATAGTGGCGCACGCCTGTAGTCCTAGCTACTTGGAAGACGGAGGCAGGAGGATCGCTTGAGCCCAGGAGTTTGAGGATGCCACTGTACTTCAGTCCAGGCAACAGAGTGAGACTCTGTTCCAAAAAAAAAAAAAAAAAGAAGAAGATAGGACAGTAAAAGTGATAGATGTGAGGGAGGAGGAGGACCATTGTCACCATGTGTCACCTAGTGTTTGAGAGCTTGCCAGCTGCAAGGGTATCTCTGGGCCAGGAATCTGGATGGATGCCACAATGGGTATTAAATATGGCCACTTTTAGAGATACTTGTATATACCTGATCTCTGATTCCTTAGCAACCCTGTGAGAATTATATGGGGTAAGGATTATATTTTATAGATGAGAAAGTAAAATTTATTGTGGTTAATGAACTTGCCCCTGGTCACACAAGCCAGTACATTGCAATAATATGAGCAAAACACAAGTCCTGTAAATTTCCCAACTACTGTCATCCCTTGATATCTGCCAGGGATTGGTTCCAGGACCCCCACAGATACCAAAATCCACAGATGCTCAAGTCCCTTATATAAAATGCATATAACCTACACACATGCTCCCGTATACTTTAATCCATTTCTAGATTACTTATAATACCTAACACAATGTAAATGCTATGTAAATATTATACTATATATTTTTTTAAATTGTATTTTTTAATTGTGGTATTTTTTTCCCAAATATTTTCGATCCGTAGTTGGCTGAATGCAGATGTGGAACCCGAGGATATGGAGGGCTGACTGTGTGTGGTCCTGTGTGGGGGAGAAGACAGGTAGCTGTCAGTCGTCCATAAGGGAGTGGCAGAAATGTAACAGGCAACCTGCTGAAAGAATATATGTCTAAGAAACCATTTTAGAGGGGAGAAAATGAGAAACAATGAATACAGTTAGTTTTCCAGAGTGAGGATGTTTTTGAGTATACCTTCCATCAGTGGTTCTCAGAGTGTGCGCCGTGGACCAGCAGCCTCAGCATTACTGGGAACGTGTCAGAGATGCAGATTCTCAGGCTGCACATCTCTCCTGCTGAGTTGGAAACACCAGGCACCGGTCCTGGTGATGGTTCAACAAGCCCTCCCAGCGATTCGGGCGCAGCTGTGCCGCTGCCGTACATGGACGCAAGCCACTCAGAGCCGTTACCCCTGCTTGCCTTTTGCTCTGACTCCTTTGGCTCCCACCGCCTCCCTGGAGCGTAGCTTCCCACTTTGTGGCTGTTGGTGTGGTTGGTGGCTGTGGCTGGCTGGCAGGGCACGGCACTTGAATTCTGGAGACCTGGGCTGACTGTTTTGTCACTTCCTGGCTGTGTGACTTTAGGCAAGTCATATAGCCTCTCTGTTTTCTCATCCATGAAGTAGAGTGATCACCTACCTCAGAGAGTTGTGGTGTACACTTGATTAAATACGAAATCGGTGTGACAGTGACTAACAGTGCCTGGCATTTACAGAAGTGTTTAGTAAATGTTCTTAAATCTCCACTTGACATCTGGAAAGCCCATCTCTAGTCCCTGAGCGACCCACGTGGAGAACGGAGGCTTGGACTGCGAGTGCTGCGGTACTTGTCCCCTCTTTGTCTGTACACAGTGAGATAAGTGAGGCAGCAGAGGAGAAGAAGGAAGTTAAAGGACCGGCCAGATCAGGGGTTGGCAAACTGTGGCTCTGAGCGAAATCTGGCCCATGCCTGTTTCTGAACAGCCCTTGAGCTAAGAATGGTTTTCACATTTTTAAATGGTTGAAAGAAAAATAAAAAGAAGAATGATATTGTATGCCACATGAAAATTATATGAAATTCAAATTTTAGTGTCCGTAAATAAAGGTTTATTGGAGCACAGACACACTTATTCATTTACATGTGGTCTGTGGCTGCTTTTGTGCTACAGTGGTCAAGTTGAATAGCTGCGGCTGAGACCACATGCCCCACAAAACCGAAAATATTTGCTCTCTGGTCCTTTACAGAAAAGTTTGCGGACCCCTGGGCTGGATAGAGGAAAGAGAGTAGAGACAGTTCTTATAACAACACTTACGAAGCAGGAGTATCATTATCCCCGTTTTTCAGATGAGCAAACTGAGTTTGACAACTCGCCCAGGGTCATAGAACCCATAGGTGGTGGAGCCAGGATTTGAATTGAGGCCCAGCTGCCTTCCCCGCCGAGCTAGTACGCACTGCTCTGCTGCCTCGTGGTGCTACGTGGGTCAAATTAGGAGAGGCTTCGGGTCTCTGAAGTGCATCGGGCCGTGGCTGGCAAGTCTAAAGGGAGAACAAGGGGTGCCTTGTAGTGCGATGAACACTCAGGAAGGGGGATTCGATTGTGAAATGTTTATGTGGCTTGTTTAATGGAAAGAGAAAGGCAGGCAGGAAGAAAAATCCTTAACACAGCAGATACCTCTGGGCTTAAGTCATATTGTCCCTCTAGTATAGCACCACCACCCCTGGAAGAAGTGTTTATCCACGTCGCTCTCTCCCGGGCCTGTTAGTTAGCCCAGCCTGCTAATGAGGAGCGGTCATTCTGAGCCCACAGCAGGCTCGAGGAAGGGGAATGAGAGCTAGGGAGTAGGGACTGGACAGCAGAGAGTTCTGTTGCCTTTTTGTCTGTAAAATAAGAATGTCAAGGAACAATTGTTTCTTCATTCCTGTGAATGTGAGCCTTGTGTTTTCAAAGGTCAGCGCCTGTGAGCACATCATGGTTTAGAGTGGGTTCCTATGGTAATCAGGCCATCGTGACTGAGGGCATTTTGTGTCAGACAACAGGGTGCTGGATTTTCATCCTTCTGTGCAGTTCATGCTTGTTTCCTGCAAATGTAACCATTTCTGTTTTCCCCCCTTTTTCTTCTTGTTTTCATCCTTTCTTCACCACACATAGGTCTGGAGCCAGAGCCTTCCCCAACAGGTATGGTTTCTCTTGCATTCTTACTGTCCCGGCCTTGCACCAGGCACCCCTGAACTAGAGGGGAACCAGGAGCATTCCCTGTGAGTGAGAGGTTTTTTTCCCCCCTATTTCTCAGATGAGTGGAGGCTTTCTTCCAATGCTGATGCCAATGGAAATGCCCAGCCCTCTTCACTGGCTGCCAAGGGCTACAGAAGTGTGCATCCCAACCTTCCTTCCGACAAGCCCCAGGTAGGCATGTGCCCGGGGGCAGGGTGGGGACTGGTGGGTGGTACCTGTTCTTGAGTCTTTTAGCTTAGACTTGGGACTTTTGCTTGCCCAGCTGGATAATGGAATAGATTTCAAACTTTTGGCAGCTCTGGAAAAGCTCTGCAAGGACCAGAGTTAGGAGGAAAGTTGAGGTCAAGCAGAGCTAAAGCTTGGAATGGGTTTGGTCTAACAGGGCATTAGAAATAGGCCCCAGTGTTTTCTGGGTTTGATATGCATGTGGAAATGTTCTGAAAGAGGGAATGCATTTAGCCTTGAATAAATAAGAAAAAAGTCTGAGCTTGTTTTTAAAGAAAAAACTCTTTAGAGTGTAATATTCAAGAGAAAAGTGCATCTTGTGTTTATTCCAGTTATTTTCTGGAGTTGGGGCTGTAAGAGTTCCAGCAACTGTATCCTTACAGATTATGATCAGGTCGCTATAGCCAGACTCTAAATCCAGCAGCCCAGGAACAGGCAGATAGAAGTCAAAATGGCAGTTCAGCGCTGCTTAAACCACCCAGCTCTGCCCTGCAAAAGAAAACCCGCCAAAGCTGTGCAAGTTGGAATAAGGATAATTGTGCCTAAGTCTTTTCCCCTAGGTGATTTTCCTGATCTTTCGTCCTTCTCCTCCCTGTTGCTACTTTGCCATTTGGATGAAAGGAATAGACCCTGTTTTAATTCAGGTGATCTGAGAAGAGTGTTTTTACACAGAGGAGCCACATCTGTGGGATGGAGCAGTCCTTTCTCTTAAAGGAAGCTGTGCTGCTCAAAAACTCTTGCAGAAATGTGTTCCTTATGTGGTCCACTTCCTTGTGCCTTCCTTCTGTGAAGGTGCTCCCAGAACTCAGAAGGAGTCCAGAAATTCCGCAGTTCCTTGCTAGTTCCCACCCCCTTCTTCAACAATCCTCTGGCACTTGCTCCCGAGGACATAAAATCGCATTGGCCCCTGAAATGAAACTGACTCAGAGACGATGTTTTCCTTCCTCTCCATAGGCTCCTATCTTCCCAGGCTTGGAGTTTGTCACTTAGGTGTTTGCCTTGTGCACTGAGCTGCCCCCTTAAGCCTTTCTGCCACCTGCCATGACTTTCCTCGCTAAGTACAGCCGTGTGCATCCAGGGCCACTGGTTAGAACCAGGAGCTGCAAATGTGCATGGCCTCCTGAAGTCCTCCTCTGTTCTCCGTAGACACAGAGACTGGGGTGGTCCCTTGTCCAGTGAACCACCTGCCATAGTTTTCCCATTTCGAAAGCCTTTCCCAGTGTAGAAATGTGCTGCCTGTGGCAGACACGCTTCCTTCTCAGCCGTCCCAGGAATGGATACAGTCAGCTCTGTGCTGATTAATTCAATGCAATGTAGAAGCACATCCTTTTCCACTATCAGTGACTTAGTCCAAAGGGTAACTCAGTAATTCCTTTTGGTTTCTTAAGCAGCTCTTTTAAAGAGATGATTTTAAAAGCCTGTGAAGTAAATAAAAATTCCTTTAAAATACATTTATTTAACACAACTTTATTGAGTATCTCTGTTGTGTTCAGATCACTGTGTTAAACGTTGCCCTCAAGGAGTTTATAAGGGTGAGCCTTGTAATAACAGCGAGCATCCTGTAATATCTTCTGCAAATAGCACGTTTTCTTATCTGTCACCATCCAGCAATTTTTTCTTTTTACTGGGGCTTCTTAAAGGGAACTGGGTAAATTCTGATACAGAGTTTTTATTCTGCATATTCAGTGTAAAGTTGGCCATCCAAATTTCCAGAAGCTTTAGGTCATGCATTACCTCTTAGACTTGTTTTCCAAATGCAAACCTGACTTCTTGTCTGTGTAGCCATTGCCAGGGCGGTAAGTACGCACTGGCTGAGACAGAGTGGGGGTGGACTGGGCTAGTGACTGCCCTGGCTTGATTTTGGCTGAAGAGAGCTCTCAGACCCCTGCAGGCCTAGCATCTCCTCCTGGGGACTGAGTTGGGATCTAGGAGACCTGTGGCCCAGATGGGAATCCTATGTCCTGCTGGCCTGGACCTGCTGCCCTCTCTCCCCTCCCCCGGTAACAGGAAACCAGGGCTTTCCTCTCTCTGACATCATCATCATCACAGTGGTGCCCAGTGGAGGTGGGGATTGGTAGTTTCTGCAACTGTATAAACTATAAACATACTAGATTTTTCAGTAAGCCTCGTTTTTTTCTCTGACCACCTTCTAAAAAGATAAATGGAATTTCATTAGTAGCCAGCTGGGCAGAATGCAAACTGCATGCATGGTTCCTACAATGTTTACAGTAAAAAGAAAAGTAGTTTCTTCCATGTGGAGTCACTGTGCCAATCCCCCTGCTGCTTTAGGACTAAAAGAAGCCCCAGGGCAGGAAGACCTTTGGCTCTGAGTGAGCTGTTGATGCTCGGGGGAATGTCTTCTCCATGGGGTCAAGACCCTGGGAAGGTTCAGGCCTGATGTAATGCAGCCTTGGCACCATATATGGCCACAGCCAAATTAAGTTAAAAAACTCATTGAAGCTGATTTCTATCTTTGGACAAGAAGAAATCACATGTGGGACCTTAGAGCTCAAAGTAAAAGTAAATCTGAGACCAAATCAAAATGGTCTTTTGCTTACCTCCATACAGCTGTTGTCAGCTCTCCCGGCAGTCCCTTTGGGGCATGCTAGTCCAGGCGTTCTGTTTCTAGAGAGCATCATGCAGTCTATAAACATGCCCCAACCTCCAGTCTAAGGTCACTGAAGCCCAGTGTTCATCTGAAAGCTTTTGCTGCTGCTGACTGCTGGAGAGGGGCTGTTCACTTTGGTTTTGCGGCTGGTACATATGTCCACATTCCACTGGCACCATCATGGGCGCCCTGTGGAAAGAACAGACAGTGAGTTAACCTGGGATACCCAAATAGCTGCTTCTCCATTCTGCTTATTTGTACCTTGAAAACTGAGTTTAAGGGATGGGTTATTTACTGTTTCCAGGTTGATATTCTAATCCAGACTCATAAAACTTTTTACATTTTTGACCTATTCACCCTTTCTAACATTCCTTCCCCTTGCCACTTGCACTCTGCAAATATAAAAATGGATAAAATACAATCCCAAAATAGACTCAGACTTTTGTACCCTCCCAGTTTTTGGTCACAACCCATTTACCAGATGTTTACCAAACTCTAATATATCTCACCTGTGCAATTTGGAGGAAGATTCTGGTTTTCTTCTAGTGCTGGGATATCTTTAAAGATAGGGGCCAGTGAAGAAACTCTGGGAAAATGAACTCTCCTTATCTTGTGGTCTAATTCCCAGTTGAGCCACATTGGCAGATGACTGTCATTGAAGTGAAGGTCAAGTCTGGAGAGTCACCCCATTTCCTGACCCTCTGCCCCACTAAGACCCGAGGAGGAAAGACCTGTTGAGGGGAAAAGGAATGAGATGTGAGCTATGGCTCTTGAGCTCTGAGCCTGTAATCAGAGGTTAGGGCTTAAGTCCTGAGTCTCAGGCTGAGCATGGTGGTGGGCTGGATGGGATGGGGCTGGAACTGGATTTTGATAAACCAGGCACAGTCGAATCCGATGGGCCAGTTAAGTGCTTCATTGCTTGGTTTTTCTGCATGCATCAAAAATGGGAGACTGTGTGCTTTTAATCTCATGCCTGTCTTCCTTCTAATAATTAGTTCCATCAGATTGTTTCCTCTGAGAAAAGAGCACATGTATATTCAAAAGTCCTTAGTATTCTCTTCTTGGTGAGCTTTAATTTGTTATGCTTATGGAATTGAGTGCTAAATCTCAGTGACTCAATTAAGACATCTGTCTCTTGTGAACACAAATAAGGGTGGGATGGTTCTTCCAAGTTCTTCTTTTCCTAAGGGAAAAGAATGAAAGGCACTCAAAGGGGGTTCCAGTGAACTTAAACTTTTAAAGCCAAAGATTTAAAGACAAAAGTCTTGAGGAAAGGAGGTTTGAGACGGAATTGGGGGCTTTGGAGTGGCATTCTGTTCCTTTGGCACCCTTCTTGAGTCAGGCGGTCTAATAAAGACGCAGTCAACCGAGGATTGGTGTCAAAATTGACTTAGCATGTGGCCTCCTGTGGGCTCAGCCTCCCTGGGACGCAAAGCAGAGTCAGGCTGCCTGTCCAGGTGAGTATGATTCAGCCCTTGGCTTTACCCAGAAGAGAAATATGGGCACCACGAGGAGTCTGACCTGAAGATTTGCTTAAAAACATGTCGAGAATTGTTTTTTCTTCAGATCACGTTATGCTGCTGTTTCTAATGGTCGTCCTTTCCATTTCTCCTCTTTCTTTTTTTCCCTGTTTTGATACCATGTCTTGAAAATACCGCTAAAGGTTCTCTCTCCCCCACGCCTTCCTCTCCCTAAAGAGGGCCGCTTTGCATGGCAGCCCCCCACCAGCCACAGTACCTATAAGGACTCCCTCTACCTGAGCTCACCTAAGCCTTACATCTCACCTGGCACCCCCAGCCAGCAGAACCCCTCACGACCCCAGCCCATCTCTGTCCCCCTGGCAGCTGGATCGGCTCCGAAAGGTGCAGCGTGTCCTGGTCCCTTGCTTCCGGATTCCACATTGCCCAGTGCTTCATCCCAACCCCAGCACCACTATGCAGCCACCAGGATAGTTGGTAGTAAGAATGTGAGCTCTAACCCATGTCATGAGGCAGTTGGGAATAAAAAGGTCAGCAGCTTATATGTACCTTGTTTATCCAATAACATTTGCCCGGCGGCGTCAGAAAACTCTCGTGTTGCACGTGACCCGGCCAAAGGCACTCCCTTGGAGGCTGCAGGCACCCGAGCACCAGCTCCCAGCCTTGTCTCCCGCACAGCCGGCACAGGACAACCACCCCTTGCTCCTCCTCCTGACCCTCCCAAGCTATTCTTTGACATCTGTAAAGATGCCGCTAACCGTGGTGAGAGTCCTTCCCTGGGGACTCAGGCTTCGTTCCCAGATGCAGTGAGACCACCTGTGCTAGGCCCCCAGGTTACCTCTGATCCCGAAAACTGGAAGAGCAAAGAACCTTACCTTTTGCAGCCGAGTTATCCAGCCAAGGCAAGGAATTAGGAATGTTTGTGTGTCTTCTACACTGTCTCTTTCCAAACTGACGCGAGCAGCCCGTTTGTTTGCTGGGCTGCCCTACCCTCCCTTTCCGCGTTAATACTGCGGTGGCTTGAATCCCGAATTCTTCTCTCTGAACATCTCAGCACAGTGCTCACTCTGCCTCTGTCTCTCTCTCTCCTTTCTGTAACTGTGTAAGTATGCCGGGAAATGGAATCCGTACTCTAGTAATATGGTAAGATACGGAGTGTTTATGTTTTATAACAGGTGCCAGAGAAATTGTATTTATCCCAAGCTTTCAGGCTCTACAGTGGTTTTATGGGTTAAACACAGCCTGCCTGTTCTGTTGTTGTCTCTCTCTCTCTCTCTCTCTCTCTCTCAAAGTGTTAAAAGGATTCAAAAATAGATGGATGGAAAGTGAAGTTGGATGGGGCTCCCTCTGTGTCATAGCGTATCAGGAGGCCAGCTGGCTCGCGCCATGTCTCATGTACTCTGAGGAAAGGGCACCGATAAAATATTTCTCAGAGTACATCACTGCATGTCCACTCTCAACCATTTAAATATGGAATTCCTTTCTCCCTGTCATACCCCTTTACGTAACGACCCCCCTTATTTCCTACAGGGTGCCACTTCCTCCAGCCCAGCCCAGCCCGAGGTAATAGTGGTCCCTCTCTACCTGGTTAATACTGACAGAGGGCAAGAAGGCACTGCCAGACCTCCAGCATCTCTGGGGCCGCTTGACTGTGTCCCCGCAGTCCCGGTGACCGCCCCTGCCGCCTCACCTCTGACCTTTCCGACTCTAGATGATTTCATTCCCCCTCATCTGCAGAGGCGGCCCCACCACAGCCAGCCAGCCAGTGCTTCTGGCTCCCTTCCCCCCGTTAGCCAGACACCACCGTCCTTCTCACCACCACCTCCGCTGGTCCCTCCCGTACCGGAGGCCCTCCGCAGAGTCTCGGAGCCTGAGCCCACGGGAGCCGTTTCAAGTACCGTAAGCTTGTTGGACTTCCCTCCCCATGGCTTTCCTGAATGTCTACTCCCAGCAGTAGAACTCCCTTTCTCACTGAAGTACTAAGGTCTGAGGAAAGCGTTGGCTGCGCTGTGCTTGTGTGATGACTAGAACCATGTCTGCTGTCACTAGAGTGCATGCTCCCACGTGTGTCCCCGGGGCCTCTTGCGGCTGTTCACAAGTCCCTCTTCTCCTCTGTCCTGTTGGGAATGCACACCTTCCTGAAAGAACTTTGTTTTCCCTCCGAGAAAACATTATCCGTGGCCTTTACTTTGGCTAGTCAAGCTCTTCACAGGCCAGGCAGATGTGGCGTTAGGAGCTGAGCAATTCTGTGGAAGGCCAGTGGCAGGCGTGGTGCCACGTAACAATTTACCAGGGAGCAGGGAGATTCTCGGGGAGGAAAAGAGTCACTCTTTTGTTGATTTGGTAACTAAACAGACTCTCTTTTCATAGGTAGAAATGGCAGAGACTACGATAAAAAGAGAGATAGTTGGGTTTTATTGAGCAAATGGGCCTGAAAGCCCTGCACAAACATGAGGACTGTTTCCTCCAAAGTCAGACAATTGCGAGGGCCCCAGAGGAGGAGGTCTCGGGAATCTCTGTGGCAAAACAGGGCTCCAGTGGTCATGGGAAGTTAAAGGGCCCCGACACCTCAGGTCCCATCCTAGGGGGAGGCAGGGCTGGGTCCCCTCCAGAGGCGGCAAAGCCCAGCTGCTTTAGGATGAAAGCTGAGTCAAAGTACTTGGGTCTGCTTTTTCCTCAGGAGCCCTGAGGAAGTGAGAGAATCTGAAAGAACTTCAGTGTGAGTTGTAATGTGAGGATACGTGGCTCTACTCACAGGGCTGTGAGGTTCAGTGGGATTGAGTAGTAAAAGTTCCTGTTGTGGTGCTCGGCCCCGGAGAGAAAGCGCCCAGTGAGCGTTAGCTGTGTTGCTGAGGACCTGCCCTAGCAAATGGGGGGCCAGAGTCACTCACAAGTAGTAACTGGTTAATTAACAGTTAATCATTGAGTTCCTTCCATGTTAGAGGCATTCTGCTCAGTACCTTGGGTACAACCATAAACAAGTCAGGCTCCCTGCTCTCAAAGGTTTTTTTAGGGTTGGTTATCAGTTCTCGAGCCTGGTGTACATGGGATCACCCGGGGGTCAGGGAGGCTTGTTTAAATGATCACCTCCAGGTTATTCTCCGAGAGTTTCTGATCGAGTGGGTCTGGGAAGGGCCCAGGGCTCTCACTGGGTAGCAAGCACCCCAGGATTCTGAATGCCGGGGGGTTCACAGACCACATGTTGAGTTACAGTGATCTAGTGAGTCATACAATCAGCTGATGGAACCACACGTTCACTGACATCCTTTTGTAGGAGGTATGCCTACAAGACTGCTCCAAGTGGCTTGTTAAGCTGAAGCCAGTCATGTAGAAAGCAGGAAGGAAACTTTTTATTTGGCTTGTTAGAGAAATTATAATGAGGCATCAGGCACACCAAAGCTGGGAACTGCTACATCTTGGGCTGGGGCTTCTCAAATCTCTAGATGCAGCACAATGTAGTTAGGTCAGGCATAGGCCAAACATGGTGCATGGGCTTGAATATCCTTCTAGCTTTGCAACTCAGCCCTGTTGGAGAAAAATGCTAGATTGTTCCCTGATGTATCCCCCCTGCTGCCAACTGAACTTAGAATTCAGAAGCCAGTCTCATTTGGGGGAGTGCAGGCATCTTCCCTTTGGCACAGAATGTTTCTCTAGAGTAACAGGTAAAGTGAGTTTTATATTTAGTGCACTCATATACCACTGTGAGTAGTGTTGTTGTATACCCTATAATTTATCATTTGTATAGATCTAGGTTTTCATATCGAGTTTGTTTCAGGTGTGCCAGGACAGATTAGTTGGGTCAGTGTTTTCAATTTCTCAAACCTGACCAATCAGCCTGGTGTAAGCCTCCCAAAAGGACTTCGGTTGGCCTGATGACTCCTGGTTTGTCCCCGAGTAACAAAGTAAGAGGTGAAAAAGGAAACTGCTTGGATTCCTCCGCTGAATGAGATTGTCAAGAGGAGGAGCCGCTGTGTGTGGTGTCCCAGCCAAGGGCTGGTACCTGCTCCATCTGCAGCTATTTGAGTTTAAGAGAGAAGAATGAAAGCCATGTTAATTGATCCAAGTTCTTTTAGTCAATAGCTGTTTTTGTGATGTTCCAGAAATAAGACATAGTAAAATTTGTAAAATGCTTAATGCTCGTGAGCCACCCAAACATCACGTTAGGCATTTATACTTAAAGAGCTGTATGCCTGATATTTTGTGTTTCTTGGGTGCATTCTGGCAGAGTTTTTAATGATATGTCATGTATATTCATTATATCACTTTGGAGATAAATTAGGAAAAGTGTAATTATTTTCCACTTTATAAATGGAGAAATCAAAACGAGGCACTTTTGTACAAGATCATACTGTGTTTCTCAAGTCTTGGGAAAAGGTGTTATTCACTAAACTGAGCTGCCACTCGTAACTAACAGCAGCAGCTATTTAGAGCACGTTCAGAAGAGATAGAGGAACCTAGGCAGTGTTTATGAAGGCCCTACTGTGTGTCAGGCGCTGTCCCAGGTGCTGACACGCACATCCTCTCTTTTGATGAGTATGTGTTTTCTTGCCACAGACATTTGGTCAGACACACCTTTGCTGGTAGATGGTTCCTGTCATTCACGTGGCATTTCATTTGCTGAGCACCTGCTATCTGCAGAACATTGTGCTAGGTGTGGGTAGGGGGTGGCCCTCATTCTATAGATGTTTGTGCAGTCTTTGATTATTGCTTCAAGAGTAACTATCAAAATGTTGTTCTTAAAGCCCTTCTGGCTTTAGGGTTTGTAAAGTCTAAAATAGAAACTTTTAAAAATGTATAGATATGGAGGAAACTGTCTAAATACCCTTACTACATTTTGGGATTATATTTTCATTTGTTTATAAAGACTGGCATTATCCACAGTATGCAGGTTATAATGTTTGTAATCATTTATTTAGTGTTTCTGGCAGAGACCTTGGTTTTTAAGATCAGGATTCTTACAAGTCTTTATATCAGGGATCTTTGTCACTCTAATATTAGAGTAGAAAAGGTCACAGTAGGATAGGATAGTATCCAAATCTCAGAAGCAGGCATCGGTAAAATTGCTCAGTGATGCTAATGCTAAGAGTAGTTTTCCAAGAGAACCGTTACTTAACTCTAGCCTTTTCTTACATCGATGTCTTCTTGTCCTCAACATTGTCTTACATTTCTCTACACAGTATACTAAACTTTCCTGATTTTTCCCAGTTAAACCAGCTCTTGTTCTTGGATCACATTTGGAATTGCATGGGTTTTGCATGTTATTCTACTTTGATTTGGATTTGCTTTTCCAGTAACCAGATTGACCAACAGCTATTACCAGGTGAAGATAATGAATGATGTTGCTGAGACTTTCAGTAACATTCACCTTCCCCCCTCTCCCTTTACTAATACCCGCAAAGAATTCCAGATTAAACTTCTAACTGGAATTAATGATATGATGTGTCCCATTGATTGCATTTCTTTTTGTAATTAAGGTCTTTGTAAAGCTTTAAATTTCTTCTTTTTAAAAAGCATTAATTCTAGATATATTTACAGTTAGTTACATTGTTTGTTTTCTTTTCAGGGTTCCAGTCCTTTATTAAATGAAGTTTCTTCTTCCCGTATTGGAACTGATTCCCAAGCCTTTACACCAGTTAGCAAGTCATCATCCGCCTACCCCTCCACAACCATTGTCAATCCTACTATTGTGCTCTTGCAACACAATCGAGGTAAAGAAGCATTGCGGTGCCCGCTGGAATAATCGACATAGCTAGTCTGTGATGTCTGGGGCACGAATTCTGTCATTCCACAGAAATGTTCACAAATGCCATCATTCCCCAAGGTCACCCCCTCCAGCTTACTCACTCCCATGACCCACAGAATAGATCCCAGCAAACAGAGGTCCCTGACTGGGGTGATGTCAGATGTCTGAAAAGTAAGCTGGGCTAGTGCATGTCCCACACCTTGGGTGCTCATGGTTGTCTTCTTCAGATGGTAACACCAAAAAAAAAAAGAAAGAGAAAAGTTTGTGTCTCTTAATTTCTCATCATGAGACTTCTAATTAGAGGTTTAGCTTGGAAAATCTAGGCACAATGATACATCTTTTAAGTAATGTCATAAATAATTTAGTTCTTTGACATAATGAGTTTTCTAGAAAGCAGGATTTTGAGTACCAGATTTCAAAGAGAAAACTTACTGGGAGAGAAAATTTTCTAGAATGTAAAACATGTTTTTGTACCTCTAAGACAGATGCCGTTGAACTTTTTCTTGGTTACTCACCGCCCTTCATTCTTGCCAGCACCGGGCTGTTACTCTGTGGCCCATTTAGGGGACACAAGGTTCATGTGGCTGTTTGTTGTCACACTATGTGGCCCCAGGCAGCTCTGCTATGAGTTTGCATGCTTGTTTTCTGTAGCTTCTCTGACTGCTTCTGGTTGGTTCTTCTGCTTCTCTGAAGGAGCCTTGGGTTTGGGTGAACAAAAGCATTTGAGGGAGCAGTTGTATATGTTGACCCTTCTGCTTTAAAATTCCAGACAGTGGTTCTAAATCCCAAGCTCTCCTTTTTGGAATTCCATAGAGGAATAAACTTTCCCTTTACAAAAGTCCTTTCCAGCATGAGCTGTAAAGTTTCCAGGCTGTTCCAGTGTAGAAAGGGCTTTTTAGTCTGAATTTCAAAGAACAGACGGGGTTTGATTATTTTGTTCAGAGCTCAAAGCTCAGCACCGAATTGTCCTCTTGCCTCTCTGCTCTCCTAACTCACAGCTTTCCTCTCCTCCCCGCCCCCTGCATTAACTTGGATGAGAATGGAACTGGAGTCTATTTTTAATTGTTTTCCATACTAAACAGAATTTTCTGTTTCCTGCTTCTAATTTGAAAAGTAGATGAATAAAACATTTTCTCTCACTTCAGATCTTCCCACTGAAGTCCTAAATAGTAGTTTTAGTAGTTTTGAGGGTTTTTTCCACTATGCGTGGCTACCATATTAATTGTCACCTATGGACCTGTGTTTTTCAGAAGATAAGAGTCCCGGCCCCGACACTGAACTACACAGGAGCCGGCGCTCCACCAGCTAAGCCATGGCCCTTACGGGCAGTAGCTTGCCATGCTCAGAAAGTGTCCACAATGCAGGACAAAGTACAATTTTGGTTCTCTAAACTTCTTTATGACTCATTTTTAAAGAAAAGTTTTAGTCAAACAGAAACAAGTTAGTTCCCAGAAAGAAAGGCAGTTTCTTTAAAAATGGGATTTATTCCCAAGGCAACTTGGTGTTTGGGAAATGCCTAGTGTAATGTCAGCTGCTTCTGCCAAGTCCCTCTGATGATACCTAGTGAGACATCTTTGGGCACAGAAATAAATGTCTATAGTTCCTTTGGGTTTCTTCCTTGAACAGATGAATTCCCCTTATTTACGCAAATACCTTTGGTTCTTTCTCTTTTGTCCAAGTCCTGCCCTTGCATTTAAAAATCAGGATTGTGCAGCCTGAGACACACATCCTTCAGAAAAGGATATAAATAATGGTATTAGTCTTTTGGAATTAAATGGTTTCTCCCTTCAAGAGGAAAACCATATGTTCACTAAGCAGGTAGGGCAGGAAAAGTCGAGAAGAATAGAAGAGCCTGGCAGGCCCAGCCCTGCATTGCTAATTGCAAATGGGGCTTAGGTCAAGCACTTTTGTCATTGCTTTGGCATTTACCCAACCTGGCAGCTCTGCATTGCTTCATAAACAATACCCACAAAACAATTTCTTAACTATTGCAAAGTCTCCTGAGGGAATAATAACTTTACTCCAGTTCCGTAATTTTAGTTTAGTCATCCTAAAAACGTTCCCCGCTTTTTTCTGCCTAGACTGTCCCAGGGCATAGTGTGACAATAATCCTGTCTTTCCCTGCCAGCCACCACCTCCTAGAAGCAGAGGGATGCTGAGCCTCTGGTCTGGCGCTGAGGGTTGTAAACAATACAGCCCTTTCCCCCTCTTTCCTGAGTTTTCATCTCTCATGTGTTTGAAGGCAAATCACTTACCAGTGGCCTGGGAAGGAGGATTCCAATCAGGAAGTTCTCAGGACTAAAAGAGGCACATCAATCCCCTTGCTCAGTGCTTCTCGGTCTTTAATGTGGTTAGGATCCTGGGAGTCTCGTTAGCTTCCGGGTTCAGATTCAAGACGTCTGGGGGTTGGGGGACGAGAGGCTGCATTTTCAGCCAGCTTGCTGGGCACGCTGGCGCTGCTCGCCCATAGACCACATTGGAGAACTAGGGTGCAAGGGTTCCCAGACTTACCTTACAAATACCTCAATCTAGGGATCACCCTAGGGTTTTTTATTTCTGACTCTGCTAAATAACACCACTGAAAACAGCTACTACTATCTGCGTTGAATGTCATCCTGTGAAAGGAAGGCCATTCATACCTCAGAAACTGGGTACAACATAGTTTTTAAAATTGAGTATGTCCACTTTGCCGGCTGGAGAAGGCCCTGCCAACAGCCTACAGAATAGTTTGGAAACCACCTTCAGATACCATGAAGCGCTTTGATTTAACGGATGAGGAAACTGAGGCCAAGAGTTTATGTGACTGGCTGTTGTCATCTGCAGATTGTTGGCAGAGCTGAGCCTGGAGGTCCACTAGGCTTCTGCCTGTCTAGCCAGTGCGAACCTCATCCACGTGTCAGAAGTGGACAGGCGCCACTCCCACCAGCTGTGAGCTCCCAAGCTGCCCTCTGTTTCCTTCTTGCCCACACTGGGTCTAGCAGGAGATGGGGATGCAGCCAAGGGGGATGATCACAGTACCCGTGGGCTGGCAAGTGTTCTATTTTTATCCATGTGGGTGCTTTATATTTAGCAGCTGTGGAAGGTAAAGGTCATTTTCGTACTTATCTCATAGCACGTCCACATGGGACCATACAAAGGAGATGTTGGCCTCCCCTCCACAGGAATGCCCGGGATAACAAGAAGCTGATGGAGCTTCAATGTTAAGGACCAGCTGGGTGTCGGTGATTAGAGTTGGAAAGGACCCTGGGCTAGGGGTTGGGGGATCCAGGTTCTAGATCCAGCTGATTTTTAGTGTTATCTTGGGGTAATTTGTGCCCCTTATCGGAAGTCTCTCGGCCAATGCCAGATTTTTAAGGATTTCTCCTATACCCTGGACCAGCCAGATTGCTATAGAGACTAAAGCTGTGCCTTAATTTCCTTGTCTGTACAATGGGGAAAATAATTGTACATAACTGCTAGGGTTGTTGTGAAGATTACACATGTTATATGTAAAAGCTCTTAAAACAGTGTCTGGCACTTAGCAAGCTTTCAGGAGACAGTTGCTGTCATGATTGTGATTGTAATTATGTTTCCCTCGAAAGGTACGAAGATGGGGGTCATAGAAGGTCGTGCTCACTTGAGGCCAGGGGAGTTGGGAGGATCCCCTTCAGTGTTGTGATATCTTGAGATAAGACGTAAACGCTAGAAAACTGTGGTGGTCCCTTGAATACTGGTGCATACCTGGGGCGAGGAGGGATGGGAGACAGCACACCTGCATTATGGGAGCCACATTAATGCCCCTGTGGTCAGCTGAGCTACACTTTGTAGCATCTAAGCCCAGAGGACAGTGAGGACACAGAATTGGGGTCCTAACTAGTTAGGCCAGGAATTCTTGGTCTTACTACGTGCTGTGTAACTCTCACTCACACTGTGTGTTCTTTTCTTTTATCACAGAACAGCAAAAACGTCTCAGTAGCCTTTCAGGTAGGTGTGGAAATATTTATTTACATGTTAACCCAGGTTCCTATTAAAACCATCTTCTGGTCACCACTCAGTGTTTGATCAGAAAAATCTTCTGAGCTTCTCTGATGTGTTGGGGACTATGCTGGTGGCTGGACTACTAAGGTGATGAAACAGGCGTAGTTCCTGCCTCCCTGGAGCTTGCAGGCTGGTGGACAGACCAGACGAGTGACCCAAACTAGTAAACGTGTTCCATGAAGCTGTGATAAGTGCCTCGATGGGTAAGAACCGAGTGTTCTGGGTAGAGAACAAGGAGTCCTGTGTCAGATGCAGTGTTCATGGCAAGCCTCTCTGAAGAGGTCTCTTCTGCTGCTTCTGTCTCCTTTCTAGGCTGTGATGAGTCAGGTGTTGGGAAACGTGGGCAAGTTCTTTCCTCTTTGGGTGGCAAGCCCAGCTGCCCGTAGATGACCCTGGGGTGATGGGACCAGGTAAGAGCCTTCAGACCAGCAGCGCCTGGAAGAGAGTGGGAGAAAACTGCTTTTTGAATTTGAGCCAGCATCAGAAATTCCTGGAGAGCTTGTCAAAACTCAGATTCCTCGGCCACACCCCAGAGATTTGGATTTAGTGGGTGTGGGCGAAAAGGTGCAATTCTGAGCAGCTCCCCTGGATGCCGGCGGTGCCCTCGGTGGTGACCACAGAGAGACGCACGTACAACCAGGCATCACGGTCCTCCTTGGTAACATGCAGGGTGGGGCAGTGTTGGGTGGAGTGGGAGCCCAGGAAAGGGAATGCTTAGCTCTTTCCCTACAGCTTCCTGTAGCCATTCTGCTTTGAATCCTGGCTATACCACTCGCTAACAGTGGGTGTCGCCTTAGGCAGGTTATCTAATGTCTCTGGATTTGAGTTTTCTCATCTGTCAAGTGGGGAAAGCAGTAGCGCCTCCCTGGTTATGTGAAGATCACATGGGATTCTGCTGTTAAACAGCTTAGCACTGAGCTTCAGCCCCTCTAAGTGCTTAATAGGTGTGACTGACTGTTACCAGGAGGAGCCTTGCGGGCTCTCTGGTCATTTCGTTGAGTGCTTCCTTTGTGTCCAGCACCGAGCCAGGCTCTGGGGCTGCATCAGGGACCTGTGCTGCCCTGAGCAGCTAACAGTGTAGTGTGACAGTTTGTAGCCTTTGTTTGGTCATGGACTCTTTGGGAGAATCTAGCGAAGGCTGTAGACTCATTTTTCAGAAAAAGCCACACCTGTGTAAGCATGTGCACGTGATTTACGTGGAGTTGCAGATACTTACGGACTCCAGGGTTAAGAACCCCTGATTGGGTGGATAAGAAAAGTGACCATTTCTGAGCAGCTGCTATGTGATTTCTGTGTGACTTCATCCCACTGTTGTCCTTGTGATTCGTGGTGAGCCCAGGAGGGCACAGGGTTCCTACACTCGGCTTTATCAGGCCTTGTCCTTGGGGCCAAGACAGGCTGTGATTGAGCTCAAGGTGCCCTTGGCTGTCCCTCCTCGAGCTGCCGTGCTCCAGCCCCCTTCATTCCCTGGCCCCAGCCCAGGTTGCTGAGAACATGGTGGCTCCGAAAAGAAAAGTAGCTCCCGCCGGCCCCTTCCTGCCTGTGGGAGATGAAAGGAAAGGTGAAATGGATGAAAAAGGTTAGGAGACCCAGAGTTTGTCCCAGCTTTTCCTTCTTAGAGCTGTTTGTCCCCTGGTGAGTGACTTCACCTCTCTGAGCCACAGTTTTGTCATGTGGGAAATGGGGGTGACAGTCCCTGCCCCTGGCTGGAGGAGGTGTCATATGTGACAGGAAGGAGGAGGATGCTTTGCATTTTGGAAAAGGCCTTGTAAATGTGAGGGCAGCTCCACCGTGCGGGGCGGGCTCAGGCCAGTTCCTCATCTCCAAGATAGGCATGATGCTGCCGCCCTCCGCGGGGGCTGGCTGGGTTGGCACTCTGCAGTCTCCGTGCTGTGGAGCAGGCAAGGCTTGCTGCCACCTGCGGTGATAGGACTCCAAGACCACCAGCCACCCTCCCTTCAGCAGAGTTTGTTAAGTTTCTGTGGAGCTTAATGCTCGATGAGTCATCAGGGATTGAAGCCTGCGTGGTGTTTGGCCTCACGCGGCTCGTGGCCCCCTTGGAGAGACAGGATAACAAGAAAGGACTGAGAAGGAGGGACTGTCGTGGGGGGTCGAGAGGCCACTCCCTGTCCCAGGAACGTGTGATCATTGCTGTAATCCCCAGGCACCAGGGTCTGGTGTGATGAAAAGGGCAGCTGTCCCACCTCCTACAAACAGGCCCTGTCCGAGGTTGGTTGTTTTTAATCATTTGTTTTTATTTACTCTGGGTCTGGAAACCTTGAGCATGGCATGTCTGTGATCTTCATCATCGTATATCAGGAGGAGAGTGAGCACCTCCAAGGCCGTATGAAACTAGCTTGAAATCAGCCTCGCCTCTCCTTGATCACACGTGAGGGTCTCTCCAGCGCGAGGAGAACCACGGCAGCCGTACTAAGGGGTAGACCCTCTGCCAGATCCTCAGCCCTGTGTTGGAATTTCCTGGGAGCATGAGAACTCATCCCATAAAGCCAGTCTGGTCTTAACATCCTTTAAAGTCTACGGTGGTGATGAGAGGTGTCAGGTTTTCTGAACCACGCACAGGCTAAGAAACCATTTAGAAGTTAGATTGACATTTGGGCAGTCACGCCATTGAGTAGAATGAGTCGTAAAGCCTGAGTGTGCTGACCCCATTGTCTCCCCAACTTCCCCAGCTCCCTCCCCACACAGAAGCCTCTGATGATGTCACAACTTTGCAGGTGCCCTTGGGTCCCTCCTTTTTGCCCAAGCGTAGTCCCCTAGCCAGCGCTCTGCACCTATCCTTTCTCAGAGATGACAAGCTGCCCTCAGTCACTCAGCAGATATTTATTGAGCACTTGTTGACTGACAGGGCACATCTCGACACCTCCATTCTCACCTCGGGGGCTTCGCCGATGGGACTTTAGCTCCCCTGGCTTAAACCTTTTTGCCCCCTAATCTTTTGCCCTCTCTGACACCTTCCTTCTTCCATGCTGAACTCCCCACTTCCTGCCCCGCTTCCTGCTCACACGTTCATCCTGGTCCCTGCAATCTGGCCCCCACCCCCACTGCCCTCCTGAAATTGCTCCCTCAGAATGTTCCTGTGACTTTTCTGTTGCCTAATCCTGCCACCTCCTCTGCTTTAATTTCTGAATTTTTTTTTTTTGACACGTTTAACCACCCACTTGGGATTCTGCCTCCCTGGTTCGGTGGCACCTTGCTGTACTTTCCTGGTTCCGCTCGTGTCCCTTGGATGACTCTCGCATGTGTTCTGGGATTCTTCTGCCTTGCAGCTTGCAACTGTGGCTTCCCTCAGTGCCTGATGTCAGTGCTTGGCTCTGCCCTCACTTTTCTCTGCCACTGAGCTCTGCCATCTCCTTGACACCAGCCATCACTTTTGTGCTGATGCCTCTGAAATTGCACCTCTGTCCGGGCATTGCACCTGGGCCCCCTCCATATCTCTTCCAGGCGTCTCTAGGGCATTTCTGCTGCGTGTCTCACTCCTCTCAGAGTTACTGTGGTGTAACTGGAAACAGTCCTTTCTCCCGCCCTTCCCCACTCAGTTCCCTTTCTTAACTTCTCTGTTTGGATTAGGCCAGGCTCCCAGACCTGAAGCCTTGGTGCCGTCTTTGAGGGACGCGAGACAGGATGTATCAGAGAGGACTGCTGGGGTCAGGTGGACACTAGACTAAGTCCCCACCTGGCCACATGCTGGCTGTGTGACCTCTCACAGGGTACTTTAATGTCTCTGTGCTTCGGTCCTTTATCTAAAAAAAAAAGCGGGGCAGGCAATAATAATTTCTTCCTCATAGAGTTATTGGGAGGATGAAATGAAGCAAGGTATATGAAGAGTTTCGCACAGTGCCTGGCACATAATGAGCTCAGAGCTGTTCAGAGCCCCCCACGTGTTTGCTTGGGCCGTCCCTCCTCAGGAGCACCCTTCCCTCCTGCTCGTCTGGTTGGCTTCTCTGAGAAGTCGGCGCTCATCATCCTGCATTCTCATTGCTGGCTCCCTTGCTCTTTCTGCCCACTGTAAGTTCCCTAAAGGCAGGATGCTCAAATGTTCACCCTCCTGTCCACAGGGCAGAGCACAGTGCCCTGTGCTTAGCAAATGCCTCTCCAGTAAATAAATGATGCGGCTTGGAATAACAGATTCTGTTATGCAATTTTATAATCACTAAATTACATCTGGTATGCTTATTAGCTCTCTATAACTTCCAGTCTTGAACCAAATTAAATAATTTATAATATGTACTTAGTGATATACGGCTTTCTGAACACTTCGGCATAAACTGTCTTGATAAGTTCTCTCTCGACATTGCTGTGAGCTTGCTGGCAGAAGTGTTATCCCTACTTTTGGATGAGAAAACTGAGTCACAGAAAAATTAAGTGACTTCCCCAAGAGAAAACAAGAATTTTCAATTAACGTTTGGCTGCCTCCTTGTGATTCTGCCTGCTCCCTCAATGTCTAGAACAGTCAGAACTACTCAGATGTCCAGAGCACCTTGCGCACACCTCTGCATGGCACTTTCACGCCATAGGCAAACTTTTTTTAAAGGGCTAAATGATAAATATTTTAGGCTTTGCAGGCCATACGGTTTCTGTCACAGCTACTCAGCTCAGACCTGGTAGTGTAAAAGCCACCATAAATAATATGTAAATGAATCAGTGTGGCTGTGTTCCAGTAAAACTCGACTTACAAAAACAGTTGGTGGGCCGTAGTTTGCTGACCCTGCTTTAAGCGGAACTAGTTCCTATGGAGAATTAGCAAACACACTTTCCCACAGCTGGACTGGGGGAGTTTTTTTGCTTAGGCGTTTTTTTTGCTTTGCAGCTACCAGAAGAACTTCAGCTAACGATTGCTTCTCATTTCCAGATCCTGCCTCAGAAAGAAGAGTGGGCGAGCAGGACTTGGCACCAACCCAGGAAAAACCCACCTCACCTGGCAGCGCTGCTGAAAAGAAAGCAAAGGATGATAGCAGGAGGGTGGTTAAGAGCGCTCAGGACCTGAGCGATGTTTCCATGGATGAAGTGGGCATCCCCCTTCGGGTACGAATACTGACCTAGAAGCCCTTTTCAGTCTCCATTGCAAACAAGCCGTGACAAGTGTACACGTGAACCCCATCAGTGGGCTACAGAGACCTTGTAGGGAGGGCCTCACGCCATCAGCTCTGCAGGCCCCTGAGTGCCAGAGCCCCAGGAGCCGTGCCCCAGACGTGGGGCACAGCAGCTTTTCCCAAAGCAGGTGTCGGGTATGATACGTCTTCGGAAAAAGGGTTTCATGGTCAAATGAATATGAGGAGAAGCTGGGTGGAACTAAGAGATACTTCTCTGCTGCAGAACTTCTGAGTGCTCAAGAGACAATGTTATGGGCAGTCTTCCTTCGTTGTGGTTCTGTGGAGCATGTTCAGAAATTCTTGGTCTGGGGTCAGAGAACCCTGGGGAGAGTATGAGGCCCTGGGTCCCTGTTTAGGGGTTTGGGAAGAAGATCCCCTTGGATGAGAGAGGCCCCTTCATCCAGAGTGAGTAGGAAACTCTAAGGAAACCTCGGAAGGAATCCAGCCAGCCAAGCCTCCCGGACAGAGCAGGTCTCGTGGCAGCCCTGTCCCCGCTGTTCCCCTGCAGGCCCCTAAGGAATTCCAGGGAAGCCCGGCTTTTGGAACTGGCTTCAGGTGAATTCCACTTCTCTCCATGTGTCCCCCAGACCACTGGCTGCAATATGTTCCTCTGTGATTTCCATTTAGCAAATGTGCCCTTGTTGGTGGAGGTTAGTAGAAAGGTCAATGGGCTAAGCCTCGAAAGAGCTCTTCTCTTCTCCTACGTAGTAATATAGAAAGAGAATTATTAAGAGTAGTCACAGCTACCATTTGCTGAGGACATTATCTCATTTAAACATCACCACCTGAGTGGTGGATATTAATGTCATTTTCATTTTATAGATGAGGAAATGGACTTAGAGGGATCGCATTATTTGCCCAAGATTGTACAACTTGTGTGTGACAGCTGTCTGTCCAGCTCCCAAACCTGCACCCTTAACCATCGTGTCATATGGCCCTTCCACTCTCCTCGCCAGCTCTGTGACCTTGCGTGATTTGCTTTGTCTTTTTGTATCTCATTTCCTCATCTGTAAAGTGGGAATTAGAATATCTGCACTAACCACCTGTCACCTTCCTTGTTTTATTTTTATCTTAAAAAAAAAAAACAAAACCCAGCCATCCCAACTTTGTGGTTAGGATGAAAACTCTGGCATTGGATGCTATACTGAGTTATGTTTTAATGTATGCATTCTAAATCTGGCCCTGTGCAAGGTGACTTAGACACATTTCTACAGAATAACCTAGCATGAGTGAGGACACAGCATAATAAGCAAGAATTCTTTGTCCCTTATGTTTTTAGGAGACTTCAGTTTGGCGTAGTCTACATATGGAGGGAGATTCTCCCTAAAAATGAAATTTTAAAACATTAAGAACGGATACATTTCAAGTGGATCCTTGTCCACTGTTTTTAAAATCTGCATCCTTTCAGCCAAATATCGCTCTGCATTCAGGTCTGAATCTCTTAGTTTGTCTCTTGTTTCTCAAAAGTTTTGCCTTTTTAGAAATGATACGAATGTGATTGAGTTTTGAATTCAGATGTTCTCACTTACGCCGTTTTATTTTTATTTTATAATCATTTCAGAAGGTCTGAAGCATGCCAAGATTTCCATTTTATTTTACTCTTTGCCTTTGTTTTTCTCCAGAACACCGAGAGATCAAAAGACTGGTACAAGACTATGTTTAAACAGATCCACAAACTAAACAGAGGTACTAATTTTCGTTTGTAGAAGCTGTGTTGTGTACCCATGTAGTGAGTGTTGTGGCGCAGGCCTGAACTCACTTTTCTAGGGTGCTGGACGACTGGGTCCCACAGGTACCCCATTAAGTACTGGTCTGCCTGAGCACCGCTATGAGCCTTCAGAGCACAGGAGGGAGGGGGCGCTCAGGTCCTCCCTCCCGGAGGCTGTGGAATGCGGCAGGCTGAGCCCAGCACCTGCCTGTGCGCTGGCATCTGTCTGCCTGGGATGTGAGCAGCTCCAGCTCCCACCAGCTTCCGGCTTTAGGTACATCGCCCTGTGTCAGCTCATGACTGCCTTGTGGGCAGAGTGAGTTGAGAAAGCACTGAACTAGGAATCAGGAAAGCCATTCTGACCTAGATTCAGTCCCCCCAAGCACTGATGTGACCTTGGGCCAATCCTGTACCTCTCTGTGTGTGTCTGCTTCCCTTCCTCCAAGGGATGTGCCAGGCCTGAAGGAGAACACACTTGGCCTTGTGAAGGTACAATGCACAGTGTGCCTCTCAGGCTGTGTTAGTATGAAAAACAATCTTCCCCGGCTGGGGGCCAGCGCTCGGCAAGTAGCCCTGAGAGTCAGTCAAGAGCTGCCACACCAGAGCCCGCGCAAGCTGAAAGAGAAATGCTTTCAAATCACAGGCCCACGGGGCTGTCAGCAGGTGACCCAGCATGGTGGGAGAACACGAGGCCAGTGCTCGGGCAGGTCATGACCCCACCAGCTCCCATCGCCCCCTGTGCCTCCAGCCCACTGACAGGCAGCGATGTGCCTGCACTGTGGGAGGGGTACCACCCCTCCTGCAGGCAGAGCATCCTGTCCTTCCCTGTGCCCAAATCCAGTCTGGCCGCCTGGCATGGATGACACATGAAGGCAAAGAAAAAGTGGTCTGGTCAGCGTTCCACCTGAGCCCAATCTCTCTGGTTAGCTGTGGATGCTACTAACATCACTGTTAATTAACTCCTGCTGGGTTCAAAGTGAACTTGAGCATGCCCCTCTTCAAACTGTTTGAGTGTTTAGCATTTTTGAGTCAAGAGTAAATCTGCTATGCTTGGTTGGGTGAGCTCAGTCACAGCGGCAACACTAAATGCTCGGATCTCTGTGATCAGATGGGGTCTCTTCCACTCGCTGGTCACTTCCCAAATCTGCTCTCCATTTCCTTAAACAATCTGTGACTCTCTCACCTTCAGACCTAGCTTTGGAAGCTTACATGCAGAGACACAGGTGCATGCATACATGCAAAATATGTAATTCTCCCCCACAGATTTTCTCATGTTATTAACCTAAATTACATGTTCTAAACAAAACCATCTGCCTTAATGTTAGGCAGAGGCATTTAAAAAATTAAGAATCCACTTGTTTGCCTTGATTCTAATGTCTACAACACAGACCTTGTTTTAAACAAAAATTATTTTAGGGTAGTCTTTTTATTACATACTATTTCTTATCATACTTAATATGTCTTGCTTATGTAAAGTGAAAACTTCAAGCTTTGTCCTAAATGCTTTTTGCCCATTGGTGCCTGTTTATGTGTAATTCTTTGTCCACGAAGAGTAATGATATCATCTTGTTTGATGTGTCTCAGTAATTCAGGCAAAAGGACTGGATTTTTAAAAGCAGTTTGAATTTCTCTCATACCACCAGAATTCAAGGAGCTTAAATTGTATGTGGAATCCTACTCGTTCATTCTCTCCATTTGTATCTTCCTCTATTCTCTCTCAAACCTCCTCTGCCTAGACACTCCTGAAGAAAACCCTTATTTCCCTACGTACAAATTCCCTGAACTTCCTGAAATCCAGCCAACTTCTGAAGGTACCACAAACTTAGACAGTCTATCTGTTGTCCTAGCCTTAAATTAATTCTTATAGTTCCATTATAGGCCTAAGATTTGGCTTTTAGATTTTGTTTTCATAGTCGTTTTTGGTTGGTGAAAATTTTATTTCACTCATTTGCATGATGTGCTATATTAAAATAACTAAGCCCTTTCTAATTCATTAATCCGTTTTCAAGTGTGATGCCCATGTGCTTTAATAACACTAAAATATGTAATCGATCATTTGAAAGAATCAGTTGGGGATTTGTCAGTTCCTCCACTTCATGGTGGATAGTTTCAAAATCCACTGCTTTTCTCTGCTACAGAGGACAATCCTTACACTCCTACCTACCAGTTTCCTGCATCTACTCCTAGTCCTAAGTCTGAAGGTAATTAAAGGAAACCGTGTGCCTCTCTTTGTACTGGTGCTGTTACTTTCTTTTTCACCTTGGGGTTTTTCCTGGTGGCTAAGGGCTGTCTCCCAATCATTTGCTTCCCCCTAACCTTGTGTTTTGTGGTGGTGTCTTGCTCTTGGCTGACTGTATAACCAAAGTCTATCCAGATGGTATTTTAATCCTATTCCCTTAGGGTTTACATGATGAATGGAGTAGCCAGCTTAGTTATAATGCTTTGAACATGTGGGGCTCTGGGAAAAGCTGCCCATACCCAGTCACCCAGGGATTTTTATCTGGGTGGTCACCTGATGCTTGTGGTTGGGCAGTGACTCAGGGAAGCTGAGTCATTAAGGCAGATGGGCAGGTCTACCTCCTACCAGCTGTCAACAAGAGAAAAATTATCAGGTTCTTATTCCTGCAACTAACTCATAACCAGGCCCCTCTTGTCATGGGCCCTCAGGGTGTCTCTTTTAGGTAGGGAATTTCCAAAGACGTATCCAGGTATAAGATTCAATCATGGTGGGAGATGGTATCTCTTGAAAATAAGGGTTTTGGCCAAGCTGGAAAACATTTTGTGAAAGAACCGGACAGGAATTGTCACCTGCTGGGGAGGACAGCCACGTTTGTATCTAAGAGATATTCTTTTCTAGGGCAAAAAGTCTAGGTGTCAAAGAAGTTTCTAAAAGGTGAGTTGAGGGCAACATCTTGAGAATTACCCTGATAGCAGGGATTATCTGATCTTTGGATGAGTGAGCCAGAAAAAGTTGAGTGGACAGGGTATAGAGGAAGAAATTCCATTAAATGCTCTTCTAGGATGAGATGTTGAGTGCTCAAACTCCATTTGATGATTTAATTCTGATCAGCGACCCCCTCACTGCAAACAAGAGTCTATTTGGTGTAGGGACAGTGTCCCACAGACACAGGCAGAGGGAGGCCCGCTTGGAGAAGTCCTGTAGAGAGGCACAGTGGCTCCCGCTGGGCTGGAAGATTGCCCTCAGCCTGTTGCAGGCAGTGCCCGCAGCTTCTGTGGGTCAGCCTGGCTGTCGGTCTGAAGATAGGGTTTCATGGCCTCACTCCCAGAGCTCCCATGTCATAAGCCACCACACCCAGCAACTCCAGCTGACAACAGTGTCTGCTCTTTGGTACACATGAAATCCAGTACAAGAGGGAATTGGGTCTATTTTGCCTAGAGGCATAAATAGTAAAGGGTTGACATGACAACTTGTCACATATAATTTAGAAGCAGACCTTACTATTTTTTATTTTCAAAGGCCAAAATGGAAAAAATAGTCTTAAAGAATAAAAAGGAAAAATTTAGTTGGATATAAATTTATAATAACCAAGATGATTAGACTTTAATATAAATTTCTAAGACGTCTCCTTCCCCGGGGATCTTTTAAAAATAGGATAGCTTCCATCTCTCGTATCCAGGCAAGGATCACCGATGTATTCAATTAGATAAAGGCTTTAAATGAGGAAAATGTTTGAGCCAGATCATTTTAAAGACTCGTTGGGTTTTGTTTTTATTTTTTGCTTTGTTTTTCAAAGTTTCAGGAGATTCTTTGGATTTCTGGATCCATGATGTGCGGTTTTGATGTTGTCTCTGGGCTCCAGCAGGTCCTCCTCAGTCCCTGTCCGTGGTGCTGCTCCGGCCCTGTGTTCCCACTAGGTGGCCCTGGGCTCTACGCACATCCTTCTTAATGTAGAAAAGATTTATGCCTTTCAAAGAAAGGTGTTCAAGACTGATCAGCACCTGATGGAGGCTCTGCCCATAGATGTCAATGTACATTAAGAAACAGATAACTTCCTGAGAAATCCGAGCCGTCATTCCAGAGTCTGTCTCCTGGGGAGAAGGTTGTTATTGCTGCTGTCTTTTTGTTTTGTTTTAATTCAGAATTTGGAACTAGAATTATTTGTAATAAACCTATCAAAGCCTAGCCTAAGGGCTGTTGTCTAAATTCTAGTGGTTTATACAGTATAAAAAAGACATTTCTAAATATCTCAAAGCTGAATCTCCTAAATAGTAAGGGACTATGTGAAAGTTTATTTGTGCTGGCTTAGCAACCTTCTTTTTTTTTTTGTTTTCCAGCTGCACTGAAAAAGCAAACTTCTGGCCAGGCTTTTAGAATATAAATAGAATTATCGTGTCTTAATCAATAAAGTTTGAAATGTACTTTAAAAAAAAAAAAAGCTTTGTAAATTCCAAGAACAATAACTTATAATCATTTCATAATCTTTGAGACTACTCTGTGTGGGGTGGGAGAGATGTCACATGTAATACTTTGTTTCATGACTCAGGAGAGGGACAAGCTGTGTGGAAACAGCTTTAGAAATGCAGCCTCTCGCCCTCCCCACCCTCCTGCTTTAAGGTACGTGGTCAGCACCTTAGCAGCTCACAGTCACAGTCCTGTTTATGATAACACAGTCATCGCCACGATGACTATGCAACTGCCATTTATCGAGCTCCTTGCCATATACAAGGCTCCACGCTGAGTGCACCACTGTTGTTATCTCACTTTCATCTTCCCAGCCACCCCACGAGGTGAATCTTCGTTTTGTCAGTGAAGAGTGTGTGGCTTAGAGACGTTAAGTAATATGTGCAAGATCACACAGTAAGTGGCAGAGCCAGGATTCAAACCCAGGTCTATGGGATGCCTCAAACAGAGGCTTTTACTTACTCTGCTATACTTCTCTGCTGATCCCTTCCCCTCTCCTTATATGGTGTGTTCTTTGTTGTCCCCTCCTTGCCCAGGGGCTCTCTGACAGCTTGTTCCAGGCATCTAGTGTCCCCTGAGTCAGTCCTGCCTAGGTCGACTGAGCCAGTGTCTCCCAGGATGGTGTCTGGGGATATGTAGTTAGCAAAGCTCCCCAAGTGATTGTGACACACAGCCAGGATGGAGGAACACCACCCTTCCCCAGCCCCCTAAAAGGGGCGAAGATACTTGCCCAGACGCAATTTTGGGAATTTGGATATAGAATTAGAGTGGGGAGTACAGATTCGAAAGAGCTAGAATTTCTGCGCTGAATGTGCTCAAATGATGTTTGCTCACTTGGCATGTTTGATGTCAAGAAAAGGGAAGATATTTTGAAATAATACCTTAGAATCTGCAGCAAAACCAAGTAACTGGTATGTTACTTCCTGGTCTGTGGTCTGTGAGGACCCAGTGGGCCATGTCGGGATGAAGGACTATTTCAGCCAGTGGTGGCCACTGCCACCTCTTATTGATGTGACCCAGGACACGCCCTCTAGGCATCCCCAGGTTGTGGCCTCGAAGTGCTTTGTCCTCATTCCTAGCTGAGATTGCACTAAAGCGAGGATTTAAGGAGGCTGATTTTCTGAGGCACATCTGTAGTTGAGTTAAAATGATCCTCTACTGGCCTTGCAGGATTTCTAAGAATAGCCTTATTTTGCTTAAGTTTAAGCAAACTGTTCTGTTGTGAAGATGCCTGGCCAGGATCTGTGCCTCCTGCCCCAAACTCCAGCTAGCACTGCCCAGAGGAGGGGCTGTGCTGCTCGCAGCGGTCACCTTTGCTCTCCTAACGGGAGCTGCCCAGGAGGGCTCCGCCTAGCAAGGACAAAAGTCTTCGGCCTGCGGGATAGTTAAGAAACGGTAGCAGTTATTCTCTTTACACCTTTGAGACCCAGGAATCCGGTAGGAGAGGAGGACGGTGAGTCTTTTTCCAGCCTTCTGGTCCTCGCAGGCTTTCTCCTTTAACTTTTTTCTTGCTCCACTTCATTTTCTTCCTGAAAATTCTTTTTTTTTTTTTCTTTCTGGATATGTCTTCTATAGCTACTCCATACCCTATCCTGCTCTTTTTTCGATCTCTCAAAACTTGATTGCCTTTAACCAGCATGTAGACAGCCTGGTGACCCTTCCCCCAAGCCACCTGGACGTCCTGGCATTCCTGGCTCTCTGGCCGCTTCTTCCTCTCCCGTCCCACCCAGGCTCTATGCCCAACTCTGCGTGCATCTCTCTTTCTTTGACTATTTTTGTTTGTAGGAGGTGTGTATCCTTTCTATTTTATCCTTTCTCTTCCTAAGTGTGTGGGGTAAAGCCAGAGAAGGAATTATGTTAAGCAATTGAAAAAAGATTGTATTGAAAATGAGCCATTAATATTAGAAAAATCATTTTAAGTTTAAAGGCCTATGGAATGCGTAAAAGTGGAATTTAATTGATATAAATAAGTGGTTATGCAAGTGCTGCTTTTTGCCCATGATTCCATTTTAGTCACATAGTTTTTTTATAGAAGAACAATTGTCAACCAGCACTTTCACCAGTTGTCTTTATGATTTTTATAAATTCTTAAAAAAAAAAAAAAAAAAACAGGGAAAAAAAGTCACTTGGAAGCTCAGTTAAGGTAACTGTGGTTGAAAAGGCAATTATGTGGCTCCTGGCAGTTTTAGGAGAGTAGCTGACCCCAAAATGAGTTACTCAGGACAGATTGCCAAAGCCCAGTGGAGAATCATTCGCGTGTAAACATCAGAGCCCAGCAGGGGCCTTCAGGGCCCTAAGTGAGTTGTTAGCCTGTGTAAATCCTGCTTAATGTTAGTGCTTCCTGGAAATCACTGGCATAGGAAGTTCTTAGCGTTGCTGCCAAGGTTTGATGTCTGCTGCTTGATGCTCTGAGGGACACAATTAGTGTGTGGTTCCACCACGAACAGGAATCACAAGATCTTTGCACGGCTGAGCCCGCTACAGCATTATTTTAAAGAGCCCTTGGAGAAATAGGGCAGGGTTTCAGATGATTGGCAACTGGAACGTTTCTTTCCTTCGATGTGTCTTAACTATGGTTCCATGCGCATGCGCACACACATTCCGTTTGGCTAGCTCTAGTGTATAGAAATGCAGAAGGGTGCTCCTCACACCCAGTTTTCCCATTCCTTGGTTTTTCCAAGTGCATACCCATCTTCCCCAGTGTGGACTTAGCCTACCAGGAGGAGCTACCCCTTGTCCCCGGGGACTAGCAGGAGGAAAACTAGAAATGTAGGGTAAGTCAGAAAACTTGCTTAAGCATCACCCAAGATGGGGTGATGTGGAAAAACAGAGCAAAGGCTTTGGGAGCTAGAAATTGGCCTGGCCAACAGCATGCATGGAACATAACTTGAGTTTTAAGACTTTCTCTGCCTCTTCTAAAATGACAATGATAATGGAATAGCCACAGTCTTTCAGCTTTCTCAGGACTGGGCAGATGAAACTGGAGTGAAAGCTATGCAGCAGCTGTGCCTGTCACAGGGCTGAGGTGACACAGGGAAGTGAAGTCAAAGAGATCTTGAGTCTGTTCCTGCTTTGTCTCTTTCTCACTGTGCAGCCAAGGGCAAATTTTCTTAACCTGCTTGGGCTTTAGTTTCCTTGTCTGTAAAATGAGATATTTACTTCCTCCTGGAGTTTCTGTGAGGTTTAAGTGAGATGATATTAGTAAATCACCAGCTATTATTAAGTACTTAGTAATGGGAGCTACTATTTCTATTTTTATTCATAAGCTGAAGTAAAATTTACTTCCATTAGATTTGCAAGACAGGCATTAAAAGAACAAATTATACATCCCCAGAACTTGTCCTAATTGCTAAAATTGTTCAGGTGAATCCACACAACTTTAGTTTGTCCTCTTAAAAGTCCACAGAACTTAGGAGCATTCAGTCATTCAGACTTCTCTGTTGCGCACACCCCCAACTTCCCTACTTCTCCCTCTCCTTTTCAAAGCACCTAAATTGTTGAACTTCCCAAGCAGTGCTATTTTTTCCCCATCTCGTAAGAGCTATTTCTCATTTTCTTCTAATAAACCTTCTAGAATTCAACATTAGAAAGCTCTAGGGAGAAAGATTTTTTTAAAGAGCTCAGGCTTTTTAAAAAAAAATCTTCGAATATTTGAATCTCCCCTTGGTCGCCACCCCCTGTGAAAACTTTGCATCTTACTTCATGAACCAGGTAGTAGTTATAAATTAACCTTTACCTCATCATCTACTGATAGGCTGTGATTTCTCCATGATTCAGAGAGGTACAGGGTTTTGAGCTGAAATGCTAGGCTGCATTTTAAGCAGCACATACATCGATTTCTGCCTAACCTAACTTTTCATCTGGGGCAGGCACCGTTTTTTCTAATCAAATCCCTGCAATGAAAGCTGATTTTTAGTTTTCTGTGACACCATGACATTTTATCAGTACAATAATCAGAAGTTCTGTTTAAAAAAAAAAAAAAAAAACAAATAAAACCAAAACTAGCAGCACACAATTCTTCTGAACAGGCTTTCAAAAAATCTATTTCTGGATCGCATTTTATCTCCTTTCCCTGCCCTATTTTCAGAAGTTAACTTAAGCTTAGACACTCAATCTAAAATGGTGAAAAGCTTGGCTGTGTTGGTAGAAGAGCCTTAAGCCCTGTTCAACCTTGATATTGACTAATTGTTTGCATTTTATAAAATATTCTGGGCTTTTCTGCTCTGAAATCTCGGTACCGGATGCCTGTCCCTTATGTGGGCCGAGGGAGACTTAGACAAAAACGGGAAAAGGAGGGGGGACAAGAAGGGGTGACAGCGAGGCTGTCTGAATAGTGCTTTGTTCAAAATATAGCAATGTTAGCTTTGTTTACATTTTATAAACTATTCTGGCCTTTTCTGCTCTGAAACTTAAAATGGTTTGCATAGAAATAAGGACTCGAGTAACAGTCATTAACATATTATATTGGATTCTTTGCCTTGTCTTTAAGGTTAGTTCATGTGCTTTGCTAAAGTTGTTATGGATTTTAAGGGAAGGAATTGGGCCTTCATTCCAAACATGTGAATTTTGAGTTCAGAATTAGAAAATGGGAAAGGCTGTTTCAGAATCTTTTTGGAGTAATGCTTTGGAGGGGTCATTGTGGATGTAGTGACTGTCCTGCATTTTTAGGACAGTCCCTATTTAAAAACTGTTCCCGGAAGTATGCCTACGGTCTGATTTTTAGTTCAGAAAATACAGCCACTTCCATGAGGGGTTCAGATCCTGTCCCTGGTTCTGCAAGTGTTAGAGCCCCAGGGTTCCGCTTATGTAGGGATGTGTGTCAAGCCCGTGGAGAGACTTCATCCACCATAGAAACTCACGGGAGTGTGAGTTTGATTTGTTCCAGAGCCACAATTTAGACACTTACCCAAGTAGCACCTTTGCAGAGCAAACCATACAACCACATCAGCTGTGGTGTGCTGTGTTCCAAGGAAAGAAATCTACTCAGGGAACAGATTGACGTGGAATCAAAACAAATTTTGATGAGCGTTTTCTCAAACTATTTTCTTACTGCAGAACCTCTTTGTTAATGATGCTGTGTATGGAAGCTTAATATATAAAATAGGTCAAAGCCGAGGTGGGACCTGGAAAACACAGCCTCTGGGCTTCTCCTTCCCAGCCAGTAGCATCCTAGACGCCCTGGGAAGGGGCCTCTTGAGACCCCATGGGACTCGGCAGGCTGGACCAGGGACCGAGCGGGGGCAGCGGGGGTCCATCTCAGCCAGACGTGGACCCTGTGTTCCAGCTTTGGTTGTAGGGATTCTTTCGAGGGGGCCTTGGGCTATTTGTCCCCATGCGTTCCTTGGTGTCAGGCAGCAGTCATCCTCCAGGTGCTGTGAATGCCCTGCTCGGACTGCAGGTGCGGTGGGGTGGACTCTGCGAACCTTGCTCCTCTCAAACGCCGTCTGCTGTGGTGTGGCTTCCAGCGCTTGACGCCTCCTCTCTCCGCTGGGTTCCTGGGTGGGGTTGGATGCCGGTGCCCGACTGTGGAAGTGGGGAACGTGCAGCCGGGCTCTCTTACCTGAGCGGGATTTCTCCTGACTACGTTTTGTTTTGTTCAATAGATGATGATTCAGATCTGTACTCTCCTCGATACTCCTTTTCTGAAGACAGTAAGTGACTTTGAATTTCCTGGTTGCGGGGGAGGAGGAAGGGAAGGTGGTGGATGAGGGAAGATACCATCTTGTTGTCCATTTTCATCAGTTTGAAGTTGTTTATATGAACTACATTTCTGCAGCAAAATCTCCCCTTTCTGTGCCTCGTTCAAAAAGTGAGATGAGCTGCTTTGACGGTGAGAAGGTAGTTAAGAGGTCGGCCACACTACCCCTCCCAGCCCGCTCTTCCTCACTGAAGTCCAGCCCAGAAAGGTAAGTGCCACCTCCCCACCTTTTTGTTACCTGCCATGGCCTGGTCAATGCTCATGGAGACCTGGGAGCCTCCTTTCTTAGGAATGTGGAGTTTGAATCCCTGCTCTGTCACCTATTAGCTGTGACTTACTCTTTCTGAGTCTCAGTGTCCTCATCTGTAAAATGGGGATAAAAATAGCACAACTCCTTGATAGAGATATTGCAAGGATAAAATGAGATAATACATACAACATTCCTAGTAGTACCTGGCTCATAGTATGGGCTTAATTAATGTTCACTATAATTACCACTTTTTATAATTTCACAAGAGAAATCTTAACTGCAAGATTTGTCAAATTTTCATATTCTATGTGCATACTGTGTTCACATACAGCAAAGACTGTAATTTTAAAATGAACCCACTTTTTAATGTCCATTTATTCATTCAACATGTATTACTGAGACATACTCATTGACTTGTTTTAATGGCAGCATTAGTAACCTCTTAATACCTGCACTAAACAACCCAATTTTTTTTTCCTTGAGTTTTTAATCTCTAAAAATTCCCTATGGAGCAAACTTCTCATGCTGTTTGGACAGGTGTCCCATCATTTTCCAGCCCCAACTTCCACCACTTCTCAACACACAGAAGGCTCTGGCCAAACAAAATTATTTATTTTTCCCTTAAATACACATCCAGTTTCATAATTCTATACCTTTTCCATCTTCATAGACAAAACATGAATGGCTGTTTTCAAAGCACCATACATACTTAAGTGGCATCTACCTGAGAAGTTTAATAATTAATAGGAAGGCCGTGTATACCATTTACAGGTACATTCACTAAACACCTACTGGGTGCATTCTGTGCAGATTGAACCAGGTGTTACGGAAGAATATAAGTGTATATAAATTATTGTCTCTGCCTTCAAGAAGTTTACAGCTTGCATGAAAAACTAAATACAATCACAGTGCAGCATATACTAATGCACATGAATAAACTGGGCGTGGTGGCTCATGCCTGTAATCCTAGCACTTTGGGAGGCTGAGGCAGGAGGATCACTTGAAGCCAGGAGTTTGAGACCAGCCTAGGCAATGCAGCAAGACCTGGTATCTACAAAAAAAAAAAATTAGCTGGGCATGGTGGCATGTGTCTATAGTCCCAGCTACTCAGGCGGCTGAGGCAGGTGAGGATGATCACCCAGAAGTTCAAGGCTCCAGTGAGCTATGATTGTACCACTGCACACTCTAGACTGGGACACAGAGTGAGACTCTGTCTCAAAAAAAATTGCAAACAATTTTACAATTTCGAAGGATTCATGTATCCTCTGAAACCCATCACTGGACACCAGGTTAAGTATCTGTGCCAAAGGCTGAAATTGGCGGGTAGTGGAGTAGGGAAGAATACAATTACAGCAACAGCTGACATTTACTGAGTGGTTACTATGGGCTTAGCACTCTGCTCAGTGATTTATATACACTGTCTCATTTAATCCATATAGCAACCCCTGTTTTTCAGATGAGGAAACTGAGGTACCAGGAGGTAAAGTGCTTGTCTAAGATCACCTAGCTAGCAAGTGGTGTAGCAGAGATTTGAACCACAAATCGAGTGGCTCCAGGACCAGTGTTCTCCCTTATGGTACTAGCATAAGTGGGAAGTACAGGCATGATTGGGGAATGATAAGCTCATGAGAGCAGAGCATGGTAAAAGATTTTTCCAGAGCCAATGTTGCTGCTTCCTCCTCCCTCCCTGCTTCTTTCTCTTCTCTCTGCTTCCTGGTACCTGGTTTTGAGCATAGGATACCTCGAGCCCTTTGCGAAGTTAACACAGAGCTTTGACCGGTTGTTTTGAGAAGCAAACCAGCACAACTACATTGATCGCCCTGACTCTGATTTTGTGCTTTGGATATAAAAATTCCTTGATTAGACTGCCGCCAATCAAAGTCAGACCTTATCAGAAGCTGATGCCAGTTTTCATGAAAATAGCTCTAACAGGATTTTCTTTCTACAGAAACGACTGGGAGCCCCCAGATAAGAAAGTGGATACAAGAAAATACCGTGCAGAGCCCAAAAGCATTTACGAATATCAGCCGGGCAAGTCTTCCGTTCTGACCAACGAAAAGATGGTAATGTGCATATCGAAGTTCTTTTGTCCCACCCTGCCCATGTTCTTTAATCCGGATGCATCATGCAGACAGCTGGATCACATTCTTTTCCCCTTGAGATAGACTTGCTTCGTTTAGAAGACAATGAAAAAATGAAGCATTTTTACCCTTTTCATTTTTGCAGGTGTTCATAAAATAAGTCCTGAGAGTCTGTTTTTAAAGAATCCTCTTATTGTGGCTCTGTTGCTTTTTTTGTGCATGGTTTTAACTAATATTAATTTTCCCCCTAACATACAGATTTTTGCTGCTGTCTTTTTTTTTAATGTCTAACTGTTGATTTATCAGGCTTGTTGTTAACTGGAGTCCAGTTTTTTTTTAAGTGACTTATTTGAACATGTATACATTTTGTAGCAGTTCTAGAATTTTATTTATCATTAAAAGCTAAATAACTAATAGGATGTTATAACTTAGAAAAAAGGCCCCAGGCTGTTACAGTATGTCTTTTAGGTCTACCTTTTTTGACAAGTGCCGTGTTGAGGACTAACTTCATATTCAGTCTGGTTTACGGTTCCCTGCACAAGTTTACATCTCTAAGCAATTATGAGCGGGGAAGATGGCCTGGATGGGCATAGCAGACCAACCTGAGAAAGCGTCCTCCTCTGTGAAACGGGAAGAATTTTCACAAACTGATTAGTTTCATATTTGCCAATCATACTTCATTTTATTAGAACTTCGTTAGAAAAAGCTGGCTCAGAATTGTGATCCTGGTTAGAGGGGTTCTCCAAAGCAGGTTAGAGGGGTTCTCCAAAGCAGCCCTTCAACATGACGGCAGGATGGAATTATCATGCTGGGGGCTGGCTTTTATGAAAATGCTGCTCCCACAGCATGTGCAGAGTAAGCAGGCCTCTGAAATGCAGGCTCAAATTACGTTCCCTCCGCCTCTTCTGCTCTACATGTTTTTAAGGAAGAATCAATTTGACTTTTACTGAAATGAAAATGTGACATCTTTAAAAGCACAGAGAGATAAGTAATTTTAGTTAGGGAAAAAAGATCAAGAGGTCACAGAAATACTTTCAGAGTTGTCATTCCTCAGCATTTACGGGGCGCCACAGTTATTTCAAGCGGAAAGTCCAGAGAGGAGCAGAGAAGTTAGCGTCCGGCTCCCGCTCCATCCAAGGTTCTCTGCCTGTTAGAGGGTACCTTGTACGTAATAAACACGAAAGGTAACCCTCCACCCAGGTGTTCTGGGAAAGAAAGTCATGCTCTTCAGGTATATTCCTAATACTTTAATAATGATTCTGGGACCCATCATAACATATTAGTACATTTAAATGACTTCAGGGACTCTATAGGCATTTGAGTGTTTTTGTTTCGGCACTATTACCATTCATAAGCTGTCAGGGCTCTTGTCAGCAGCTCGCCCCTTTTCTTAATTTCTTCTTTGTTTCCATCTTCTTTCCTTGATTGCTAGTAATGTAGCCACTATTCAGAACTAGGAAAAATAACAACATAGTTTAGTTTTTCTCATTGATACCATAATAGTTATGAGACTCTTCCATGCTGTGGTTCTTGGGATCATTTACATTGTTTTTACACACCGTGAAAAGTAACACACAGTGCCCGCTGGGGGTGGTCTCGGGGAGTGCGGTGAGCATATGTGTGGATTGCAAAGCACCGTCTGGGTGCCCCTACCCAGGAATCTCCTCTGTGTTGTTCCACGCCTTAGGCTTACTCCATTAACAGGACATAAACACCAAAGGCAGGCCAGGGAAGAACGTAACTATTCAATAGTTTAATTTAGTGCCCTTCACACAATTTAGCTCTATTCTTCCAAAGAGAAATTTTTAATTTTAGAGAGAAATTTCAGTCAAATCTTAATCTTTTGACATTCTACCTTTCATAGTAGTTGAATTAGTCCTTTATGGTTTATTCCTATTTTTATCATATGAACAGAAAAATTGGAATGTGATCTTCAGTGTGTACATCTTGCATTTTGGTATCTAATATCTGGTTTGCCAGAATTTGAACACTACCCGCCACCTACACACACTTTTTGTTGTTGCTGTCAACTGTGGGTGTGTATACTAACTAGTGATAGATGTAGAATCTAAGTTTGCTCTCAGATACATACTACTTCATTTTGGAAAAAAAATTTTTTTTTCTTCCATTTGAGGTACTGTGTCTGTTTAACTCTGGCAGTTTAAATTGTGGCAATTGTATATATTGTTAGCAGGAAGGGTTGAATGTGGACTATAAAGGCTGCCCTAGAGCTCATCCTGCCCGTGGAGCTTACCCAAGCCATCCGGACAATGAGAGAAGCAGTGTACCGCCTTCAGATTCCCCCATAGAAGACTCATGACCTTGGTGACATAGTTGCCTATTTGACAGACTCATGTGAAGGTCTCCATACCTACTTGGTCTTCTCTTACCATAGTAGGGAGGCATTTTCTTCTGGTCTTGGAATTGGAAAGCTATTGGTCAGTCCCTGCCTTCTCAGAAATGGCCTTTTTCAGGCTTTTTTCCTTTATACTTTCCTCTAAAGTCCCTTGCAGAACTTCAGCTCAATTCAACAAATAACACACATAGAATAACGTACGTGCCAAGCCCTGGGTTAGACGTTGAGGTCCTGCTCCCATAGGTGTACAACAGGAAGGACACATATTAAAATAGCAATTACAGACATGGTATTTATTTGGAAGTGTGAAACAAGGGCATTTACCTAGCTTGGTTTCTTCCCAATCCACTATCACTTTGAGTTCCTTCCCTGGTTTCTTGAACTGGTCACTCAGCCCTGCTTCAGCAGTCCTGGTGGGTCAGCCCCTCTCATTTGGAGTATGAGAAATGGAATATATCATAGCATAGTGTAAAGAGCACTGGGCTAGGAATTAGAACATCTGAGTTCTGGGTTCCAGTTCTGACTCTGTCTTATGTCTTGGGGCAAACCACTTAACCTTTCTGAACCTCAGTGTTTTCACCTGTGAATAGAAGTATCATCTGGCCCACAACCTCACTGAATCCCTGAGTGAGAGGGTCAAGTGTGATAATGTGGGTTCAGGAACTGTGAATGCTATAGAGGACTGCACAGACAAACATACCACATTCAGATGATCGATCTAATTGAAATTCGAAGCTGGTCTCTGGCCCCCATTCAAGCAGCAAAACTGTGTTTCAGGAGAAGCTGGCATTTTCCTGGCCAGTTACCTGCCCTTTCCAGGGATTTTTTTTTTTTTTTTTTTGAGCCGGGAGAATAGCCCGCAGTACCAAAGAACTTCACCTGGCATTATGAAATTTTCCCCTGCCTGCCAGGACAGAGTTCCTGCTCTGTATCCAGTAGGTTGTCTTCTGTTGGCCTGTTCCATAGTCGGATCTACAGCTGAGTTATACATGGCAAAATCAAATGCAGATGTTGGTGCTATGTGGTGTCACCTTTTTACCTGTATCTCTGGGCAGCTCAAAGGACTTAGGTCTGCTGCCGTGGACGCAAGTTGTTTGACATACCCCCTGATCCTATTCTTGGCACAGCATTAACTTCTGCAGCAAAACCATCTGCAGACAATCTTCTGGAATAAAATGGGTTAATTCTTTCAGGACTGTGAGTGCCAGAACTTTCAGGCAGTTTCCCGAGAGTTAGTACATTATTTTTTTTTTTTTTAAAAAAAAGCCTAACCTATTCCCAGAGAGCAGTTTATAAATAATCTTTGTAAAAATAAAAAACGTGAAATAGGTTTCGCGTAAACCCCATCATGTTAGGATCTAGAATGTCCCAGTGTCTAAACCATCACTCCTCAATAGTTGTATCCTTGTGGGTAGTATCTCATTTCACTGAATAAATACAGACTCTATTTGCTGCAGTGAGGACAAGCCTTCCTCTTCAAGATTTAAGCCCTAATTCCCTAAAGACAATTGGAGGAGATTTTATCTGGATGCAAGTGGATAGACCTCGTGTTTCCATGTATATTTCCCTCTGACTTCATCATAGTTTAATTTCAGTTAAAGAAAGATTCTCTACCATATATCCATATCTTCCTCTACCTAGCAAAAGTGGAAGTAATGGTAAAGATTCTTCTAAGGGTCTTAGAAGAAGGGGTTGGTAAAGATCACTGGGAAAATTTTCAGCCATTTCTACAAGCTGCAGAGGGACTGTTAACTGCATGAAGAAAGGCGTTCAGGAAGACCTGCCTTGCAAAGTAGTAGTAGCATTACAGAGCTGGGCAGGAGACGTGGCAACCCCTTCCTCAGGTGTTGAAGCCTGGAAGTACTGACGTTCCTTGTGTGTTTTCAATCTCAGTAGAAAATGTGTACACTTTATGTTTCAAATTATTGTAGAAAACCACCGTCTCTCTTTTTTGTGATTATCAAAGTTTTTTGAAACATATATGCATATAAAAATTTAATTAAACCATGAACCTCAGGTACTTTTGTCTAATGTAAATGTGTCTGTTAAGGGGAAAACCTGATTTGCTTTCTAGGCATTCATTTTCCAACTAATTATTTCCAGGAACACATGTTACTCCACAGAGTAAGGTGCCAGAACTGTATACATATTTGATTAAATATTACATCCCATGGAATCAAATTATCAGTCTATGTGATACCTCTTAGAGTTATGTAAAGTGAGAAATCTAACTTATTTTTCTAACATGATCCAGGAGTTTTTTTCACCCCTGTTCTGTTATCTGTCTTGTCCGGCTTTTCCCTCACTTTATTTTTTCCCGGCTCTTTAACATGTATTCATTAGAACACAAAGTATATTCTGTCTGTATTCATCCCCCTGGATGCTTGTTTAAAATGTTTTTTCACTGTGTCTTCTGTTTTTACTTATATCATCTTTCACTTTACTGTGTACGGGACATGGTTTCTCACCTATTCATGTGCCATTAAAGATGCAGTATTAACCAATTGGCTTTTATAAAGTGTCAGTATTTGTGTTTATTTTAAAAACCTTAAGGCAGCCTTGCAAACCAGTACTAAAACTGTAAAAACTGTTTGCTCTACTCAGCTGGCATAGGTGGCTAAATGTTTGGTGTGCTCACCAGGTTATTTCTCGTAACTAATAGTTCTTGTAAAGAGGAAATAAAGGCTTTCTTTTCTTCCACAATACTGAAAATTATTAAGGGATGCTGTTGTGCCCATATTCAGATTTGTTGTGGAGGGCAGCCGTGTGATGCAGAATTCTCCATCTGCTGTCCATTTGCCTCTGCCTTAGGCCTGAAAATGATTCACTCACTGCTACCTGCCTCAGTTTCCCTGTTTTTATAAACCCATCCTCTCCCTCCTGTTTTTGCTGATACCAGTAAAAACAGATGATTGCTGCTATTGAATGCAGTTGCTAAATATACCTGGAAACCACTGCATCTCTACTGGCCTGTTCCTATGTAATCTTTGCATAATGTTATCCTTCTCTTTCTTCCATTTCCCTATCACCAACCCCTATAGAGTCGGGATATAAGCCCAGAAGAGATAGATTTAAAGAATGAACCTTGGTATAAATTCTTTTCGGAATTGGAGTTTGGGAAACCGGTAAGTTTAATAGCTTCAGTGGTTTTACACCTTTTAAAATAATGCTGTTGGTGCATTGTTGCTGCTAAAGAGTAAGATCTATTTATAAAGAATTCAGGGAGTGAGGAACAGTTGTATTGGTCGTCTATAGTAGGATAATCTCACTACAACCTGTGAACTTTCCTTTGCTTGCTTCACCAAGAAAGGACAGTGAGCTCTGGAAGAATGTCTTGACAGAATATCCCAGAGAGACACCAAATAATCATTGCTTGTCTTTGAACCTCCTGTGGGTAACAATAAATACCACATGCCTTGTGGATGACATTATTTCGGTTATTGGTTACTTCTTTGACCAAAGTCTTTATGGCTTGCTAAAGACAAACAGGAAAGTGCATTACACCCTGAGAAGACCAGCATCGTCACTGCTTTAAATAGCATTTTTTAAAAGCACAAATGCAAAGGAAGTGGTCACATCCTAAGGCTTCTTTATGCAGATATGACCCACAAAGGCAACCCCATTATAGGTAACTTTTGGGAATGATTTCGGTGAGTTAGGATAATATTCCCAAAGTTTGAGATGGGAGATTGGAATTCCAGCTTATTTAGTGTTCAGCCTAATCTTCCCCATGACATCTCTGAATTGGCTTTGGTACAAATTGACTTTTGGCACTTAAAGGAGGATTTTCTTAGGCCTGCACCCGAAGGAATACCAAATGGAAGAGAGAATTGAGCTCATCCTTCCATTGGAGATGACTGGAAACTGACTTTAAAACTCTAGTTACTTAAAAGTCTTAATTATTACAGCTGTAAAAAGAATTTACAGGTGGAAGAGTTAAGTGTATAAAAACGTTTTATTAGATGTTTGTATGAGACCTTAAGCATTGAATCCAGCTTTTGAATTACTGTGGTTTGGGATGATAGTTTTATTTGCAGACAGGAAATACAGTTCAGTAAATGTTAAATTCCATGGTGTCTATTTTTTGTTAAGATGAAGACAAAGAGAAATTAAACTGATGCTCTGGAATTGCCAATTTGATTTTGCAGTGCTGAGCTTTGTTGGAAAGTACAGGCATCTTCTGAGTTAGGAGCACCAGGCTTGCAAACGGCCAGCTTTTCCCTCTCTGGTCCCTCCTAGATGCTGTCCCGGGACAGCTGCTGAGCGATCACAAATGAACAGCGCCACCTAGTGACCGCTGGAGAGAGTACATCTAACCCAAAGCCAACACCCACCTTTCTTCTCTCCCCAAAGCTTTGGTGCACACCTCATGTCTTCTCCCTTCTCTCCTTTTTTTTTTTCTGCTGTTCACCCTTCAGACATCAATTAAGTCTACGTCAGGCAATCTTTTCCACATGCAAATATTTAACAGTATCCTAACACTTTTCCTGTTCTTTTTCTTAAAACCTCAGTTATCTCACACACAAAAAAACCCTTTGATACATGTAGTTCTCCCCTCCACCCACACACACACAAAAACCCCACCATGATTGGTATATGTAACAATAATGCCATACTCTCATCAAGGAAAGCAAAAGCTATTTTAAATTATGTTTAATAAAGAGTCCATGCCATTGATTTTTGAAGTCCCTTTCAGAATCCACAAATTTCTCGCCATCACCTCTGCCAAATAACTAGTTTTATCTGAAACATTAGCTTCTGGAAATATTATGGGATAATTTTGTTCTGCTTAATTGTGATTGGGTTGTTTTACTAAATCTATGATCGCAAATAATTTTTTTTTTTTTTGGGACAGAGTCTCACTGTGTTGCCCCGGCTAGAGTGCCGTGGCGTCAGCCTAGCTCACAGCAACCTCAAACTCCTGGGCTCAAGCAATCTTTCTGCCTCAGCCTCCCGAGTAGCTGGGACTACAGGCATGCGCCACCATGCCCGGCTAATTTTTTCTGTATATTTTTAGTTGTCCCATTAATTTCTTTCTATTTTTAGTAGAGACAGGGTCTTGCTCTTGCTCAGGCTGGTTTTGAACTCCTGAGCTCAAGCAATCCGCCCGCCTCAGCCTCCCAGAGTGCTGGGATTACAGGCGTGAGCCACCGCGCCGAGCACAAATAATTTTTTATAGAAAGTATTTCACTGCCAGCATGCATTAAATAGACTCTGTGAGTGGCTTGATAGATTAACACTGTCTCTACTGAAAACTGTGGTCTGAGTACCACACAACTACTGAAAACAAATGTTGAGAACACAGTCCAGTTGTATATTGGGGACTTCCTATAACTTGTGTCCTTACCTGTTGCTTTAACTACCTCTTAATTATTTAAAGACTTAGAGATGCTTTTCCAAAATGGCATTTTCTCTGAAGCCATGTGTGTTCCTTGCACAAACCTGAGAGTCCTTCTGATGGGACTGATCTTTTTTGTGTAGGTCTTACTTTAAAAAATAATGCTCTTGAAGTCTTGCCAAAATGACTTAATCAATGCCCATATCCCAAGGAGCAGTCCTGAGGTGAACAGTCCCTTACGGTCTGAGACATCCTAAGAGTGGGCTTATTGTCTGGTTGAACCCACAGAGTTTGGGAAGAAGTTGTGGTAGGGAGAGATTTTTTTCTTCAATTTTCTTCCTGCCCCAACTGCTCTGCGACAAAAGAGTAAGAGACATGAGTAAAAGTGGTGTAGACCTTGGAAGTTGTTTTGGAAAATTTTTCAGCCATTCACAGGCAGAATGATATTAAGATTCTTACCCAATCACATGGGTCATCAGTTACTATTGTTTCCCCATACCAACTCAGGAGCACTTCTCCTGAGTAGAGCCTGCCAGAACTTTGACACTAGACATTCACCCTGAACTCTTTTCTTCATCAACTCCTTCACTTAAAGCCACCCAAAATAAACTGAAATTTAGCAAGATCCTGACTGTGATGGCTTTTTAACTCTAACAAGTCATTATAGAACAGCAAATGGTTCAAGGAACCATTTTGGGGAGGATTACTTAAAACCAATTTAATTTGTAAACACTGTTGTTTTTTTTTTTTTTTTTTTTCCCAGTAAGAAAGAAATGAGTAGAGGTACCATAAGTGACTTTAAAAAGTCTGCTTCCCCAGATGAACAATCCAAGTGTATCAAGTACTTAAAGACGAATGGTCATTGCTAATACCACTTACTTTACAAACTACAGAACATACACGTACAGAGATGACAAAACTAACCTGTTGCCTTCAGTGTGAACTTACCTTGGAATCAGGTTACTTTTTATTTGCAGATTTAGTATAAAGGGCCTGAGGATTAGCTTTTTCTTCTTTTTTTCCCTGTAATTTCTACAGAAGTTGACGTGATTTCTATCTGTAAACTCAAGTCAAAATTTCACAGTGTAAATCAATTTGAAGGCTTCAATAGAGTTGGTTATGATGCAATTTATACAAAATTTTTGGAGCCATTAATGATCCCATTTCTGATCATCCCAGAGGTCATTATATAAGAAAATTCAAGTCTAAGTAGGCAGAACAAAAAGGTCCACTTGGTGGGAGAGAGATTCTAGAGTTCAAAGTACTCGTAACTTCTGAATGTCCTACCCTCTGAAACCCTCCCTCGTTAAACTTTTAAGAATCTCCTGGAATATTTCTGTCTAAGGAATACAGCTCTAATTCTAACATGAAGGGTAAAAGAGAAAATGGAAATAACTTTACACAGTCCACTATTTAAATTGTAAGTTTAAGCCCGGTTCTTTAAGGAAAAGAGAAGGTATGTCTCAGTCACTAGCAGTATTATCAAAGTCTAGTTAATCTGTAAAAGGAGATTTTAAAACTAGTTGTATAAAATTGATGCACTTAATACCCATTTTGTGCATAGATTTCATTGCCACAAACCATAGAGGGAACATTTAGTTCAGCTTATCCTCCATTGGCCAAACCTGTAGATTCATGGATTTGTTAACACATGATGAATTTTATAGCAGGGGACGACTGCTTCAAAAATGTATACTCTGCAGGATCAATCTTAGTTTGAAAAGAACAATGAGGAATTTAAAAGTTTCTATTTTTGTTCAAATTCGTGTTAATCCTTTTTTTTCTTCTTTTTTTAAGTTTTCAATATTTAGAATCCAACAATGATTTGCTCTTGAGACACAGACATAGAAACACACCCCTAGGTGACGGTCCCAGCTCCCAAGTCCTCAGAGCTCCTTTTCGGGGCAGGTGCCCACTCCCTTTGCTTTTGAGTTCACTCTCTGTGTTGATACAGTTCTCCCAGTGTGCCCCTCTCTGTTTGAGCCAGTCTCCATGTTTGTCTTTATGTCTTTATGCTCATTTCTTCATTTCCTCCTCTGCTTCCCGTCAGCCTCCCAAAAAGATATGGGATTATACTCCTGGAGACTGCTCTATCCTTCCTAGAGAGGATAGAAAGGTAATTCCACTGTGCCTCCTCTGTTGGACTGTGTGTGTGCTCTCTAGCCTTGGTTAGTGTGAGTGTGTTGTGGGTTTGTTTTCTTTTCTTAAATCACTTCTTTTTTAATTTGGTAATAACTTTTTTTTGGCTTGGTAATAAAACTATTTAACAGAGTCTCTAAGACATATACTAATGTTTAGAGGTTTTCTAAGCAATTACTTATTCTTCTGACATATATAGTATTTGTCACAGTCACCAGACTCTGAAAAGAGAGAAAATAGGTATTTCCTTAAAGGTAGGTTTTTGCGGTATTTGTAGTTCTCTTTAGCAAGTAGAATAGATATTTGAAGCTGATTACTTTAGAGTTCCTATTTTATAAGCCTAATGTTACATTCTCTGTTTTTGTGTCTTTAACTAATTTCTGGTGAGCTCTTGTGTTTTAGTCATGGCATCTTGGCCTTTATGAAAGTGTAACACTAAAAAAAAAAATTTTCATTTTTCAAACTTAACCTTCCATTCTTTTTCCCTTTCCTCCAAACTAAAACTTTCTTTCCCATCTTTTCTTTCTTGAACCAGACTAATCTAGACAAAGATCTCAACCTCTGCCAAACAGAGTTAGAGGCAGATTTAGAAAAAATGGAGACGCTTAATAAAGCACCCAGTGCAAACCTGCCACAGGTATTTCCTAGTTTTTCTCATGCCGTCAGTTCCTTCCCAAGCTCTGCTTTGTGTCCTGCTTTGTCCTATGATTTTGGCATAGTTGAGGTGACGATGGTTATGCTGGTTATTTTAAGCTGCATGGCTTTCTGACTCCTGTCTTAGGTTCCTTTCTCAACCCTCATCCCCCACCCAAGTTAATTTTTGCTTGGATTTCTTTTGAGCTTGGCATCTTCCTTAAAGGCGATTCTTCAAATATGTGCAGAGTAGTTGGTGACTGCAACTACTCCCCCCACCTTTTCTCTTTCTCCTCTTTCAAGGGGAAGCCCTTTTAAGTTCCCTCCCTTCACCTCTGGTACATTCTCTGAATGTTCAAGGAGCCATTTTTGGCAATTTCATTGTCTTTTTTGCAGCCCTGGGAGATACCAACCTCAGAGATCATTTTCAGAAACACAGCCACAGTGATCTGGGTGCCTCTTCTTTGCATGGTGGTGTCAGAGTAGTAGTGTTTATCCTTGGAAAGTTCAGAAAATTCTCAATGAAAAAATGCCCTCTGGAGGTCAGACGGCCTGGACACAAACAAGTGTTTGAAACAGAGCCTGTGTTGATATTTTTAAAGGGAGTTATGTCAAAATGTTTACTAAAGGGTATGTGGGAGAAAGAGACAGACAGACACACACACACCCCCACACGCAGTAAATGGATTTCCAAGGGGGAAAAAAAAAACATGTGGGCCGGGTGTGGTGGCTCACGCCTATAATCCTAGCACTTTGGGAGGCCGAGGCAGGAGGATTGCTTGAGCTCAGGATTTCAAGGTTGCAGTGAGCTATGATTGCACCACTGCACTCCAGCCTGGGTGACTGAGTGAAACCCTTTCCCTTAAAAAAAATAAATAACCCAAATGTTCCCAAAACTGTCCCCAGAGCTCCCTGACAAAAGAGATTCTTACAAGAAAAGGATATCTTTAGAGAAAAAAAAAAAAAGGAAAGTGGACACTGCTGAAGAGGCTAGGAAGGTCCACAAAGCATGGCAGGAAAAGTGGAAACATGTGATACTTACGCAGAACCAAGACAAGGAGGGTCAGACCACCAGCCTGATTGACTTGTATGGAAATTCATGTGAGCACCAGAGACTCAGACCAGGGAAGGGGAAAAGAAACCAGAGGAATGGGCAACAGCTGAGGGGGCAGGATGAGAGCATCAGAAGCCCAGGAGCTGCAGGCTGGTCGGGGGAGGTAGGATCAAGAGTCCAGGGAGGCAGCAGGACTGAGGGAGCTGGCAGGGCCAGTGGTCAGGCTCAGAGTCTCCTTTAGAACTTGGAGGAGGCACAAGAGGCAAATCATGTGCCCACCATTGAGGCAGATGGGTACAGGGTGGGAAAGTGGAGCGGGTTTAGGGGGCTGAGTTTCCAACCTGGGTTGGGACTAGAACCAGGTGTAGCCACTGTGAGGTTGAAGGTCCAACGTAGGAACCAGCTAATTCTGGAGTGAGCATGGCGGCTGCAGCTACATTCTAAAGTGGGCTGGGATGCAGGATGGGAGGTCTGAGATAACACATTGGCCAAAAATGAGTCAAGAGGTGCTTTTTTCAAAGTAGTCCAAAATAATAGGATTCCCATAACCTATGCATGGATGGTAGGCAACTGGAGAACCGCTGAACTAACTGCAGCCTCCCTGCGGGCAGAGCCTGGTCAAGGCGGGCACAGAGAAGCATCTGACATGTTAATGAATCATCTTCACATCATTTCAGTTAACTGGTGCCCATTTGTCCTGAGTGTGTATGACACATGCTATGGGACTTTGCCTGCTGGAACTCGACAGTTTAGTTACACTCGTGAATTAAAGACCTCCGGCAGTACCAAGCAGGGACTGCCAAGAGCTAAATGAATGGCATAGGTTCAAAGTGCCAGAAGAGAGAGAAATCATGTGGGAAATCAGAGAAGGCTTCTCAGGAGTTAGCCAGGATCTTCAAGAGGGGATGGAACTCTGGTACATGGCAGAAGTCGGGGGTATCCATTTGCGGCATGACGAGAACAGTCGGAACATTACAGAAGTGCATGTTTAAGGTGTATTCAAGGAAAAAGACGAATTCAGCTGGAATAGGAAACTGAGTGTGGGAATAGTGGGAGGTAGATTTGGGAAAGAAGATTGACCCTGGATTGTAGAGGCTCAGAAAATGTGGCTAAAGATGATTGGGTTTGCCCTCAGGCTAGTGATGTAATTCAGGAAGTGCTTTAGGAAGATTAGTGTTATTGCTCTAGAGAGGCTGAATTGAAAGGAGAAGAAAACTGGAGTCTCCAAGGGCAAGGAGGCGATTGTGGTAGGCCAGGCGTGTCATGGTGAGCCCACACTGTGGTGCACCAGCATGGGGGTGGGGGGGACGTGAGAGAGATCACCAAGGACGTTGCAATGGGACATTTTAACTAACTGGTGGGACAGAGACAAAGACAACTTGAGGGTTGGGGCCAGGCAGCTGGAAGATTGAGAGCATGAGTATGTCACATAAGAAAGCTGGGAAGAAAATCAGGCCAGAGGTAAGGTGAGGAAGTGGGTTTAGGTAATTGACCTTCACAGTGCTGGTTGGGTGTCATACAGGGAGTATCCAGTAGACGGTTGGAACTCTGAGACTGGGGCTCATGGAAGAGGCAAGGGCTTAAGAAATCAATTGGAGTCACCTGAAGAGAGGTGATGGTTAAAGCCCAGGGAGTAGACAGAAAGCTGAAGAGGGGATCATGTTGGGGAAAGAATGAGAGACCAAGAACTACCCGCTGGGATGCTGGGTGACATGGAACAGGAGAAGAGAGGCAGAGAAAGAAGTTCAGAGAGGTATGGAAAAGCGACTGATGGAGCAAGAGATGAAAGCATGAGAACTGCCCAAAGCTCTGGGAGGTCTGGAGAGATGGACTCCACGGAGAGGTCAATGGATTTGACAACTAAGAGGTTTCTAAAGACTTTGGAGGTTGCTGGGGGAATACTTGATGGGAGTTAGAGTATGTGGCAAAAAATCAGGGGATCCTGCAGCGCTGCAGCACTCAATGCAAAGATGTGATCATGGAAGGAAGGGAGGGCGGGGGTGTTCCCAGAGGACTCACAGGGTCGTGTAAAAGTTTTTCCAAGATGGAGACCAGGGCACGGTCTTCAGAGGTGGAAGACCAGAATGGGACAGGTGCTAAAAGGTGGGAGGCTCAAGGAGGAGAGGCTGGGCAGGCCAGACAGTGCAGCCTAAAGGGCTGGAGGATGCACGTTGAGGCAAGAGGGCTGCCCTCTTTGAGGAATAATGGGGGTGTTGGGTACAGTCCTCATGCTGGGGCAGAGGTGCCCTCAGAGATGAAAGGACACAAGCCCAACAGGTTTCAGCAGGCAGAGGGCCAGGTGGGTGAGTTGCCTCCCCCTCCCTGTCATCTCCTTTTCTCTCTTTCATGATCTCTTTGTTTTCTTTCTCTCCTTCTCTCCTTTCCCCAAATGTCTCTTCTTTAGCTAGCTTATTTTCCTTAAAATGATCATTATTAGGGATATGATCATTATTAGAAATAGGAATATCTTTAAAGGTTTACTTTTACATCGATTTGTTCAACTACCACATTATTTTTAAAACAAATATATTGAACCCTTTGCATTTTTCTCTCCAAAGACAACAGAAGCCCTAAACTACATAATTATGTTACTTTTTCTCTGCATGTAGTTCTTGATTGTTTTCTTTCTTTTGCATAGCGCCCTGGTAATTTTATAAAGCATTCCCTTATTCATGCTGAAATGGTCATTAATAGGTTTTGCAAAATTGCATTTCTCCCCATTGCCACACTTCTAAATCTGCAGGCATGCATACAAAATTACTGAAATACAGTGTGGTCTTTTAAAATGCACTTTTGTACATTCTGGACCAAATGTACAAAATGTTGGGTGACACTCTCTGGATGTGGCATTTGGGGTGCATGAATGGATCTGCAGTGGGTTCAGCAGGGGGTCTGTGGCAGGGGAGAAGCTGGTGGAGGGTGTGCTGTCCATGTCACTAATGTGTGCTGGCCCAGTGGTGGCCAGTCATGGAAAATAAGTACGAGCCAGGAGGCCATCTCCTAACCTGCCGAGAGAGCCTTGGCTGCATCCATCCACTGGAACACAAAAGACCAGGCGTAGGAGAGCCCACCTGCCCACTCTCCTCCCAGAGAAAGAGCACTGCCCTCCATCAGCACCAAAATCCTTTCCATCCAGGCTCCCCGACTCACAGAGGCCCTTATCTAAATTAGAAAAGGAAAGTGACTTCTCTCTTTTTCCCATTGGCTTGAAATGTCTGAGTCAAAATAAATCATCTACATTATTTTTTTTTCTTTCTTTCTTTCTTTCTTTTTTTTTTTTTTTTTTTTTTTTTGACATTTACAGAGCTCAGCAGTCAGCCCTACTCCGGAAATTTCTTCAGAGCCTCCTGGATAGTAAGTTGCCACTCCACTTTGTTTACATGGCAGAATGTATTAAACATCAGAAGTGGGAAGAGAGAAGCTTGTGTTTTGGACCCAAAGTGTATTTTATTTGTTTCGGTATAATGGCTTCAAGTGATGCATAGTTTGGTGATAAGTAGCAACCTGATTGTAGTCTGTAAATTATTTTTCTTCTGTTCTCTCTTCCTGTTGTGAATTAATTTTGTGATGTTTCATATTACTTTTGATAAGCTTTTCCCCACGTTGGGGAATGTGTGTTTATCTAAGTTTAGAATCAAAATTTTCACTTGCTGGTTTTTGGAGACAGGTGGGTGTGTGACTGAGAAAGGCCACATCTGGTATAAAGATGGGGGGAGGCATGGCGGGATCGGGAGAAGGTGGAGCCAAGAGGGGGCTAACTTACTTGATCCTCACAGAGATGTGCATTTATGCCAATTCTCAGGTCTCTGCCTGGATGTGCCCACTTCTTCATGGGGTAACCACCAGCCTCCTTTCCCCACCCCCAACCATCCTGAATCTTCCAGCAGATTGCCTTCCTCAGGACTTTGCCATGCAGCTGTTATCTTACCTGAAAATGTTCAATGCTACCTTTACCCCCTGTTATATACATGGTAAACAGCAAACATTTTAGCCTATGTAAGTAGGCCCTAGTTGAGCCTTCCTATACCCAGTCTCATGTTTGTACTGAATCTGGCCCCCTCCACTGGATGGACAGGAATGATGTATTGAAGGAAACATTGGAAGGACTTGACCTAACCGAAGGATCAAAGAAGATAACCCAAGTTCACAGCTCTGTGGCAACTGGAGAAGTGCCACTTTCATATCTTGGGCAGACTGCAGTTTAGAATTTTATTAATTAACATTGATTACATATCACAAATACTTAACCTGGGAACAGAGAGGAAGAAATTCACCCATAATCCCAATATCCTAATACAACTACCAGTCCTTTCCCTAAATATATAAAATATATTTTTATAGTTACCATCACAGATCTATAACATCAGATCTATAAATCAGTAGTGGGAGCTACTCATTATTTTCATTAGCATTTCAGCGTTGATTAGCGTCTAACCAAAGAGCTTTACTCTGTTTGGCCAGCGGGTGGCACTCAAGAAGAAGCTGCTCTTTCCTAGATGGTGGCGGTACTCCAAAGAGAGCACTTTTTCCCTTTAATCTAAGAACAAAACACAAATTATAACCTGAAGAACTATATGAAACATTAGAGATTCTCCAGGACCTTAAAAATGTGTCAAACATCTGTGTGCATGTAGGCATTTAATTTTATAGACTCATTTATTCCACTAATATTTATTGAGCAATCATGCTAGGTACCAGGCATGCAAAGGTTAATAAACTATCTGACCTCAAAGGGTTTGGGGTGTAATGGGGAAGACAGACTTGTAAATAGCCAGAATCCAATGTGGCAAAGGTAACGATGGGACCCAGGGGGAAGTGAGCACCTCTTGTCTTGCGGAGGAGGGAAGGTCAAAGGTCTTTATTTATAGAGGAGCTGTAAATAAAACATGAATAACAATAACATCATAAAAAATAATTTTTTCATGGGATACAAAAGGCTGTAAGATGAAACTTCTAGAGGATTTCTAGGCTTCCTATTCCAAAGCACAGTTAACATTTTCTTTTTCCTTTCTGAAATCACTGAATGGTTTTGAATGATGAATATAAGCTCTGTGAGGCTGGAATGTGTTGTCTATTCTGTCCCCTATTGAGTCTCCACCTAGGAGAGTGATTGACACTTAGTAGGTGCTCAGTAAATATTTGTTGAGTGAATAAATGAGCAGTGGAGTGACATAATGAGATATTTTCTAGAAATATCACTGGCAGTGATCTGCAGAGATGATCAGATGGAGTCAGGGTTGGCGGCTGGGTGAGAGAAGGCGTGTGTGCTTGTTGCAGGGTTGTAGGTGAGCAAGGGTGAGGCGGTAACCAGGGAGGTGGAGAGCGAATGGGGTTAATGTGAGCTGTGTTGTGGACGGGGAAGAAGCAGGACTTGGTGACTGATAATTGAGGAGCAGGGGGACTGATTCCCTGGGCTTTCTGGCTTGGGTGACGGGAGATAGAGGAGCAGAACTGGGTTTGGTTTGGGACATGTTGCCTGAGGAACATGCAGGTGGAGATGTCTAGAAGGCAGTTGAATCATATGTGTCGGGAGCTCAAGAGAAAAGTCTGTGCAGATAACAGATTTGCAGGTAGATTTCTTGGACAGTCTCACCTTGCCTTATCAGTTTTGCAGATGAAAGAAATGGAGGCCGAGAGAGACAGACTGCAAGTTTTTAAACAGAGCTGGTTTGCCTCAGCTGATCCGCATTCCTCGTTGGAGCTGGGCTGGAATCCCAGTCTCCAGGACCTGTCCACGGCCTCCAGAGCCTGGTGGAAACACTTGGCCCCAGGATGATTGCTCTGTTCTCTCACTTGATTCTTCCAGTGAGTGTTTTTGTTGAATCTCCTTGAAACTCAGCAGCCAGCTCTGCATCTTAGCCAGAGGCTGAATTGTCTGTGCTGGGTCAATCCAGGCTGCTCAGAGCTGAGCTTCTGAATTTAACTTGTTTTGTTAAGTATTAGTAATAAGTAGCTGCTAATCCTGATTGGGCCTTTCTCAATTAGCTAGGGGTATAAGGCTGCTTCTCTTGTCCTCTCTGGTCTACTTGGACAGAGCCTGGACCCAACAACTCTACAACCTTGGGCAAATGCCTTAAACACTCTGGTTCTCAGTTTCCCCTTTTGTATAGTGAGACAGATGATCTCTCTTTCCAATGTTAGAAGAGCTGATGGATGTGATATATTTAAAAACATTGTTCTAGAGCTCTTAGATGTTGTTTTTAAACAAGGAGTATCTCAGTTACAAAATGTTACACATCTGGAAAAAGCATGTTTTGTTAGCTTTGGTATCAGAATGAAAACAATTAATTGGCTGTAGCAAATTCATTCTGAGAGGTTTCCTGAGTGCTGGTTTGTCGTTCTGGTGGGAAGCAGGAAAAAATTATGATAATGAGTGGAATAAAGCCAGAAAGTGAGGTGGCTAGGGTGGAGTGAGTTCTTACTGCTAATGAGGTAGAGCAAGTGGGAGGTCCCGGTTATGGCCGAGAATCCTGACAGAACAGATTTAAGAGGAACTTGGAAAGATTGCTTAGAAGTTCTGACCAAGGGTGAGACAGTTCAAAGGACAGCAGGGGCAGCAGGATGGAGGCAGCTGTCAGAGTCACTCCTATTAAAAGAAAAACTTTAGACAAATTAAATTTAGCAGAGCTTATTTGAGCAAAGAACAATTCATGAATTGGGCAGCCCTCAAAATCAGGAGAGGTTCAAAGAGCTCCACCCAACAACTTGCGCAGACAGCATTTATAGACAGAAAAAGGAAGTCACTATGGAAACAGCTTGACTGGTTACACTCAGAGTTTGCCTTATTTGGGCATGCTGTGCTGAGGCATTTGCCTTATATGAACAGGGGCTAATCCTTTGGCAGCCTGTGATTGGCTGAAGTTCTACTGATGTGATTGGCTGAGACTCATCTACTGGTCCCCTGAAATAGGCATGTAGAGCCCTTAGCCAGGGCTGGGCACAAGGTAAGGCTTGGCAAGTGGCAGCTCCTGTGAGGGGCACTACCCATGCCAGAAGCAGTAGTTTTGCTCCGAGGACTTCACTGCTCTGAGGGAGACATCACAGTGTTCTACCAAAGTCCCCGCCTCTTCTCCATTTCCGACTCCTGGGTTCTGGTGCCACTTGTCCTAGGGGTGTATTCATGACAGGTGACATTCGGCAGTAGTGACATAAACAGAACTGGAGCATCCTTGAGCTCCCTCTGGGTCCTGTGTTGTGCGAGCCTTTTCCTCCTCGGTCTTAGGGAAGTGTGATATCTAGGATAGTGGCATCCGACGATGTGGTTAAAGTTCGAGCCCTGCCATTCTGCTAACCTGCCTGCTTTGACAAGTTACTGAATCTCTCAGTGCCTTGTTTCCTCATCTGAAAAACAACAGACGTAGGACTGAGGATATGAAAGAGAGAACGATGAACAGGCAGTTAGCACAGGGCCTCCCCTACAGGACGCCTCACCACGCAGCACGTGGAGTTGTTGCTGTCATCATTTGTGACCATGGGACTCGAAGGCTGTGGTCACACACAGAAGGAAAGGCTGGCTCTGTGGAATGTAAAAAGATTCCATCGTTCACGGCTAGATAGAGGGAAAGACTGAGTAGATGTGTGGTGAAGCAAATGCAGCTTGTGTCCCTTGTAGAATCTAGGTGGGGGGCTATGGGTGTTCACTCTTGTAATTCTTTAAGCTGTTCTTTACATTAGATAATATTGAGTGAAGGAATTTCACCTAGCTGTGGGTCTTCAGAGCTGAAAAATTCGTATTGATTCCAGTAAACTGAGTTCAGTAGGATTAAAAGCAGCCCAGCAGAAGCCTATGTACGTTTGTGGGAAAGGAGTCATTCACTTACCTGAGAAGAGTGTGTGTACACGTGTGTATGCGTGTCAGTGACGGTGCGTCACTGGGTGAGGGCTTGGTGGGGTTAGGGGAAGGGAGCAGCTGAGTAAGTGCTCTTAACTTTTCTGTGTGTGCCCTACCTCATTCCAAAAAGAATTTGTGATAATTTGCAAAAATACCTTGATTTTTATCAGGATAAAAACAAACGAAGGATAGAAATGAGCAATAGTTTATGCTCATAACACATGTCATAAGGTTCTGAACAGACGTTGAAAGAAGTGAGTGCAAAATTGGGCTGTGATGCTAAGAGCACATAGAATCCCACATTCCAATTTCACTCGGTCACTGATTTTCCTGGAGACCCAAGACAGTTGGGCCTCTCCCTTCCATTGCTGATTTTAATATTCCATCAACCAAAGCACTTGTGAAGAATAACCCAGAAAAATAATCCAAGTAGTGGACTTGAAGTAGCCGACACTGGCTGGCTCCGTGTCAGCGGCTCCACCCGTGTCCTTGCCTGCACCGTCTTGGTGTAGCCCCCTCACTCCTGCCCTCCCCTGACCGCCTCCAGCCCTTCCTCCCCAGTGGCAGTGTTTCACAGAATTATTCTTTTAAAGCACAAATACAGTCATCTCAATTAGAGTACTTTGCTGTTTGGACAAGATTCCTGGGCATTCAGGGACCCATGGGCCTGCCTTGTCTGTAGAAATCTGTGTCTAAATAAGAATGCTCTTGAGAAAGGACAGTGCTTGATTAGGATGCCAGGAAGTGTATTTCTTGTCATCAACAGGTAATGTACTTTTTAGAAAAATATTAAAAATAACTAACTCCTATTCTTGTCTTTTTTTCCCTTCCTTTTTTCTCTTTCTTTTAAAATGACCTTGTTCATAGTATATATTCTTCCAACTTCCATGCAGTGAAGAGGGAATCAGATGGGGCTCCTGGGGATCTGGCTAGCTTGGAGAATGAGAGACAGATTTACAAAAGTGTTTTGGAAGGTGGTGACATCCCTCTTCAGGGCCTCAGTGGGCTCAAGAGGCCGTCCAGCTCGGCTTCCACTAAAGGTAATCAACTGGGTGAAGCCTGCGGGCCTCTGTGTCCCGTCCATCCCCGTTTACTGAGCGTCAGCAGCGGGTGAACCTCCAGCAACGGGGATACGTCTACTTGTCCAGACCTATATCCAGGCCCGAAGCCCTCTGATGTTCCCTCCCCTATTTTCTCACCGGCCATTTTTCTTTCTGGTTTAGAAGTTTCCCTTCTTTCGAACCCCCAACCTTGCTCTCCATGAAGCATCTCTCTCTCTCTCTCTCTCTTTTGTTCTAATTCCCTTTTCTTAGAAATTAGCTGAGCTTTAGCCATTCCTTACTCCAGCGGGGTGGCCTTTTTTTTGTTGTTGCATCTTTGCACCTGCTTTGCAGCACAGATTATTTTGCTTCCGGACATCGACTGGAAATTTTTTAGAAGCCCTTATGACAAATGAGCATGTTACCTCTCCTTTATTTTTTAAGCAGCTTTCAGCTTTAACCTAATGGGTGTGTTTATTTTATTCTGCATGCTTACCAGTGGATCGTAAAGGTGGGAATGCTCACATGATTACTTCATCTTCAGTTCATAGCCGAACACTTAACACTAGCAGTGCGTTAGGCCCCGTGTGTAAGCACAAGAAGCCCCTGTCGGCTGCGAAAGCCTGCATTTCGGAAATCCTTCCTTCCAAATTCAAACCCAGGCTCTCTGCTCCCAGCACTATTTTGCAGGAACAGAAGAGTGTCCTGTTGCCCTCAGAGAAGGCTCAGAGCTGTGAGAACCTTTGTGTTTCGATTTCTTTGAATGATTCTAAAAGAGGCCTCCCCCTCCAAGTCGGAGGGAGCATCGAGAATCTGCTCATGCGCTCCCGGCGGGATTATGACAGCAAGTCGAGCAGCACCATGAGCCTCCAGGAGTACAGCACCAGCGCCAGGAGGCCCTGCCCTCTCTCGAGAAAGGCTGGGATGCAGTTCACCATGTTGTATCGGGACATGCACCAGATCAACCGAGCTGGCCTCTACCTGGGATCCATTTCCTCCTCTAGTGTGCGGGATCTTGCCTCCCACTTTGAAAGGAGCAGCCTGGCATTGGCCGGGGGTGAGCTAGGCCCCAGCCAGGAGGGCTCGGAGCACATCCCCAAGCACACTGTGTCCTCCCGCATTACTGCTTTTGAGCAGCTCATTCAGCGGTCGCGGTCCATGCCGTCCCTGGACCTGTCCGGCAGGCTAAGCAAGTCTCCCACACCTGTGCTGCCCCGGGGCGGCCTGACCTCGGCCCGCTCAGCCGAGTCCCTCCTCGAGTCAACCAAGCTCCATCCCAAGGAGATGGACAGAATGAACTCCAGTGGGGTCTATGCCTCCCCAGCGTGTAGCAATATGGAGGACCACACCTTGGGCTTCAGGGGCCTTGTGCCTTCTGAGCCCCTCTCCACCTGCTCTGATGACCTGGACCACTGTTCAAATGCCTCCAATGACAGCAGAGAGGGCAGCAGCGGCAGTGTTCATGGGGACTTCCCCAAACATCGCCTCAATAAGTGCAAGGGCACCTGCCCAGCCTCGTACACCCGCTTCACCACCATCCGGAAGCATGAGCAGCAGCAGACCCCCAGACAGCCCGACTGGCGCCTGGATTCCAGAGGGGACAAGAGCACCCTCCTCAGGAACATCTACCTAATGAGCCCCCTCCCTTTTCGGTTGAAAAAGCCCCTCCAGCACCATCCCAGACAGCCTTCCCTTGGTGACTCCTCCAGTCTCCCGGTGGGCCAGAAGCCAGACCTCCCCAGCCAGCCCCACCAGGACCAGCCCCTCTCTGCAGGGAAGCCCTTGGTTCCCATACGCCTGTCTTCCCGCCACACCATGGCCAGGCTTAGCCGCAGCTCAGAGCCCCCTCGGGAGAGACCCACGGTCCCGGAGGATTTCCCGAGGGCCATTAATAATGGGAACTCTGCGCCACACTCAGACCACGGCCTGGACAGGAACAACAACCCCCACAGTGAACTGGCACCACCCTGCGGAGGTGGCGTTTTGTGTATTTGACCAGTCTCATTCCCCGTCTCTCCACCTTGCTTGCTTTGTCCCCGTTGGTGTGCCCCTGGTGTTCACTTTCTGGTCCGTCCTTTGTTTTCTGTTTGTTTTGCTTGGCAACTGATCATGGCTCGTAGTGGCTGCACTTCTTTAAAAACAAAGCCCCCCCATGTCATTTAGACTAACCACCAAACTGTGTTTCGAAAGAAAAATTGGCCGTTTAGCTCATCCAAGAGATCTGTTCATTTGAACTCTTGAGCCCCTTGCAGTTTGCACCAATCCCCTGCTCACCCGTGGTTTTTTGAGAGGCAGCCTCTCTCACGGCCCTGTGTGTGCGAGTGTGCGGTTTGTCCCTGTGAGATCCTGCACGCCTCTCTGTAGGGAGACCTCCCTCTTTGCTCACCTTTCGCCTTCTGATTAGTTTTCTTTGTATTAAAGTAGTTCACAAGTAAATCTGGAAAGTGGGGGTGGGGGGGAAGATTTGAGTTTTCTCCCTTCAGAATTTGATTATTGATCATTAATCAACAATGATTATAAAAACTTGATATTTATAGTAGATGAAAGGTGAAATCTTTTCCCAACCTAGTTTCCCACTAAATCTTTGCTTGTTTTAACTCCACTCTGTTGTTTTGAAGATTCAGAATCACCAAGACATTTTATACCAGCTGATTACTTGGAATCCACAGAAGAATTTATTCGAAGACGTCATGATGATAAAGAGGTAAATCCCATCTTTTAAATCTCTTAGTTCTTGCTCGGGAAAAAAGTACAAGGGAGGTAAACATTCTAGATGTCTGTCAGAGAGGTGACATGATGTGGTAATTGGAAGCAAAGATTGGGACTTTCATACGTGGCTTTTTATGACATAGCCTCAATCACTCCTCTTTTAGTCTACTTTTCCAAAAAAGTAGGACTGATTTCCACACAAGCACTAGGTTATAAATGCCAAGTCCAGCCAGCACTGCTGCATGGGAGGTACAGAAAGTTTGCCTACTCCTGCGTTCAGTGCCTTATCAGCTGGAAACAGCACTTTGCTCTTTCATCCCCCCCTCAACCTCCCCCACGTTCTCTAAGTAAATCCACCAACCCCTCTGTTAGTACAAAGCACAGTTCAAATTGGGAAGGATGCAGTAGAAGAAAGAGGAAAATGAAAAATAGTAATGGCCACAGTACCTTTTATAAAAGAATTTGAGGGAGTTGCCTATAACTCTGTTGCCTTTAGCTCAGAAGAGGGAAGATACCCTAATAAACATTGGTAAACCCCAGCCAAGAACTTCAGAATGTGGATATTTTCTTGCAGGTACTGAGATGTCTGTCTGCAGTGGTGTGACTGGCAGGGTCTAGAAGGAGCCCATTCTCCTACGGATTTAGGAAGAGGCAGTTCTGCATATCAGCCAAATGGGCTAAATCACAAGCTTCTGCTGTGATAAAGCGTTGTTATTATGCACACTTCTGGCCTTCACATTCCCCCAAAGAAAGGGTTCTAAAGATGGATCCAAAGAGATGGGAAAATCACCTTGAATGGGTGGCAGTCGGGGAGGGTGTTCGTGTTCACACAACTCTGTCCCATTCCCTTTAAAGTCTGAAGCCCTTTTTCTTTGTTGTTCTGTCTTGTTGAGTGGTTCTAGAGTTTAGGTGAAGCTTCCTTAAGGATTTAGGGTGAGGCCAACTTTGGGAAGAGCTGCATGATAATAATCATTGCTGCCAGATGATGAGACTAAAGACAAAAAAGAAACCACCATACCTTTTCCCATCTCCAAGCACAATCAGTGTTCAATAGGACATTTGCACGTGTCCATAGAAAGAAACAAGAGGAAGTATTTAATACACAGTCATTATTTGTAATCACTCACTAATGATGAGTGTCCATCAGACCACAGAACAGATTCATTTCTGTAGCTCTTTGTTAAGTATTTGATGTCACCAGGATACAAATTCCCGTGTATGTAGGCCTGGGCTGCTATGATGAAGGGAGATGAAATTCCATTTTAGTTAGAGAAACCCTAGTACCCAACGTGGAAGGTTTTGTGGGAGAATTCATGCCTACCACACAGGGGGCGTATTTTACTTACATGGTGTAGCAATTGGTATATTAGAAGTTGCATGTAGAAGATGAACAGTTTGTTTCCTGTATAATACTGGCTGATAGATCCTTAAACATTTTGTGTCTTTATCTGTGGTTATTGGTTTATGTGGTTAAACTACAGGCCCGATGGATTTACTGAGGTCAGATTCAAGAATTAGGTTGAGAGCTTTGCCCCATTCAATGTCCACTTCCACTGATTATGTTTAACCCTGGCCAGAACACACCAGGGGTATTGAGCAAGGACTATGGCAGCTTCAAGCATCAATCCATTCCCATTGTTACAGCAACAGCTCACGAGTCCCAGCTCAAGGGGTGTCAGTCCCCTATGTGAATGCTTTATCATTAACGTGGATGATAATGGCATTTCAGAAAATGAGAACATGTCAGTCCTGGAAGGGACTTTAGTGGTCATGTAGCCAACTCCCTTGTTTTGTCCAGGAAAGGATCACAGCAGGGTGGCAGCTTACCCAGGGCCACATGGTAAGTTAACCTATTCCAAAGGCAGAGTGGGAAATCAGGGCTCCAGATTCCTGGGCCAATGCTCTTTCCATGGCACTGTGCTTTCCAAAGGAATTTCCCATGTCTTTTCTCATGTAATCTTTATAACAACTTACCTGAGCGTTAGAAATCCCACAGCTGTTTGATGAGTTATCACTTTGTAGACCCTGGAGAAAAATCAGGCCTACTATCCTTTAGGGCTGGATGTCACATGAGACATTTAATTCCCTGCTGGAAAAGGACTAATATTTTATTGAGCATGCTAAGAATTATCAGTGCTGCAGGGCATGGTGGTACATGCCTGGAGTCCCAGTGACTCAGGAGGCTGAGGCGGGAGGATCATTTAAGCCCAGGAATTTGAGGTTGTAGTGAGCTGTGATCATGCCACTGCACTCCAGCCTGGGCAAAAGAGTGAGACTCTATCTGTAAAAAAAAATAAAAAGAATAATCAGTTCTAATTAATACTTTCCTATAAGGGAAGTTAATCCTAGGAATGTAAGATTGCTATGGTATAAGAAAACACATTAAAATGCTATTCCATAAAGTCATTTCCACAGGCAATGAGGACATTTGGTAAAAAGCAACATGGTTTGATAATTTTTAAAGGTTTTTAAAAATAGAAATAAATGACTATTTTCTTAATATAGGAGAGAATATTTCTTCTAACCCCAGGTGCCATTATTCTTAGTTTATTTTCTGTGTTAAAATATATCATTCCTTTAAACTCAGCTTCATTTCACCTAATGAAGAAATAGTTCAATAAGAAAGTAACTGATGTTCTCTGTCAACCACATAAGTAGCCTTTGGTGAATATACTAAACCTCCTGAAAAGTGTGCCCAGGGAAAGAGTCGGCTGGCCTGGGAGAAGAAGTGCCATATTTTCTGAAATGGTTCCATTCTGTGGGGAACATATTAGAGTAATAAACACAGGAAGCACAAAAATGACCTACTTGCCATAGACCCCCCCCTACAGCAAAGCCCATAATAGCAGGTTTAACGGGCCTGGTCCCACTATGGGAATACACTGTGGTAGCGTATCACTGCCTAAGTGAGTAGAGATGGCACTTCCAGCCTCCTGCTGCCAGCCCAGCATGCTTGGGAATGCCCTGGATGTACCCCCAGGCTTACCTTGCCTTTGCTGACAGGGCACAGGAGGCTTTTGGCTGGGCCAGGGGATAATTTTTTGGCTGGTGTAATCATGTGAAATCCTCCCTCCATGTATCCCAGCTTCCCCAGGTTTCTCCTGTGCTGTGCTGTCTCCTTCCGAGGGTGGTTACAGTGGGAACATAGTAGCTGTGGCCTAAAGCCCTGCTGACAGCTGACCCTTAAAAAGTCTCCTCCCCGTTCACCCACCTTCTTCCTTAGTTGCTTTTATTGGCAGTTTTCCAATACCCTGGACCAGATGATTCACTGCCCATTTTATGCAATTTTATGGCAGAAACTTTTAGCGGACCAGAGACGACTTAAGCGCGAGCAAGAAGAGGCCGATATTGCAGCTCGACGCCACACGGGCGTCATCCCGACGCACCATCAGTTTATCACTAATGAGCGCTTTGGGGACCTTCTCAATATAGACGATACTGCAAAAAGGAAATCTGGGTCAGAGGTCTGTTTTGGTCACCTCGATCTGCTGCTTGACCCAAAGCAATATCTGCCTCCCCTCAGCATTGCCGTCTGTAGGCTGGTCTAGTTCTCCAAGCAGCGTCTGTCGTCCTGGCTTCCCTTAGGCTTGCTTTGGCTCCTTTGTGGCTGGTGAATGGACATGACCCCCATTACGCCCTGTGCTCTGTATGTTCAAGCATGCCTGGCTGGGGACTGGGATCTGCTGGCGCACGCCCCTAATGCATGCCTTAGAGCATCAGCTGCCATCATGAGTCCAGTCCTCTACATCCTGCATTTTATCATACCATGTTGCCTGTGCATTCCGCTTAGAAACCTTATACCTTAGTCCATGTGCATTGGTGGCTATGGTGTGGACAATTATAAGATTCTTCTTTGAAGAGATGGTTAAAGAAACTTATTTTACAGAAGTTGATATGTATGCCATTTACAAAAAGGCCCCCAAAATTAGTGACATTAACATTGAAATATCAGGGGACAACACTGCCACTCACGTATAGATGGATTAATTGCATGACAGGTAAGGTAGTGCTAAAGCACCTTACTGAAGAATTTTGAGGCCCAACGACACTTAGAGTTAGGGTAAACCCACAGAGGATTGAGAGCTCTCTGAGGGGCATTTCATTTATTCCTTTAATTCTGACATTTTTAAGCTTAGATTATGAAAGCTTAAGAGTAATGCAGAAGAGCAAACCTTTGAAGTAATTTTATCCAGGTCTTGGCCTACTGTGCTAAGGTCAACATGTTGAAATTTCTGTGTTGGCCAAATGCTGCACCTTGCTAAGAGCTTATGCTTTGCCGTGTGACCCTTTAGCAGCCTTGCTAAAGAAGGTCTTTGCGGGGAGGTGTACATTGTCTGGACTTGGAGTGGGAGGTAGGCAGATGGTGAAGTGATACCCAAAGTATTGTCATATACTTTTCAATGTAGTAGATTAATATGTTTCTATCTTTTGAGTAACAGAGGCATCATTGGTCATTAATTTTTTTTTTTTTTTTTTAAGAAATAAAAGGTGTCTGGGAAGAAGAGATAGACAAAAGAAGAAAAAAGATTAAAAGAAGGAAAGCTGGGGAGGGGAAGAAGACTCTAAAGTGATGGAGAGAAAGGAAATGTAGCAGGGAAGAAGCAAAAGTTAGCAAGTGTTACTCAGTTGCAAGGGAAGGACAGCCTCACCCTCAACATCCCAGCTCCTCCTCAAAACGGCCCTGTTCGAAGGCTCTGGTTTTGGTTTGTCCTCACAGACAGGCCTACCCACTTGTAGGTGGAAGATGAGGAGCACACGGAGACACCCTAGGGCTGCACACTTACACATGTAGGTAACACATGCAAACACAAATGCAACTCGAGCAGAAGAACCTCGGACAGAGGCAGGAAGTCTCTCCCCCACAGCCTGCCTCCCTTCTAGAGCAGTGGTTCTCAGACTTGACTGTGCCTCAGAACCCTCTGGGGGGCTTGTTAAAATAGAGACCCCAGGTCCTTCTGCAAAGTTTCAATTCTGGGGAGAGGCCTCTGAATGTGCATTTCTAACAGCTTCCTAGGTGATGGTGATGCCAGTTGAGGTACCACATTGTGAGAATCACTGCCCTAGATGTAGACTGATGGGCTTGAGAAAGTGGAGACCACCAGTGCCAGCTGCACCGTGCTATGTTGGTGTACTTCAGTCCCGTTCCTTAGAACTTGGGTGGCCACTCGTTCTGTGCAAGACCCTGTGGGAGGCAGATGGGGCTCAGTCTATGCCCCACTACTCAGCTGGTAGTGGAAGAGTCTCCCGCATACACAATTATCTCTGTCCTAGAGTAAGTAATGCCATGCTGTGAAAGCCACAGCAGGGAGAGATGGATTTGGTCTTGGGGAACTATAGGAAGATACTAGTACAGAGGAAGATACTGCTGCTTTGTATGACCATCGATGACTCACATGCATCTGTCCCTGGAGTTCAGTGGAATCAGTGTTTCTCAACCTTGAGAACCTTTAATAATAAAAAAAAAACTTACCAGTCCCCATTATTGACCTAAGCCAAATCTACAAATTAAATATATACCTATATAATTGTATGCATTTAGTCGATAGGTGATACTGTTTTGATGGAATTTAGCTACCATTCAAAGTATCAATATGGTGCTGCTTTGGTGTAAATTTTTTTTAAGTTCATATAGCTCTACAGCTGGTGACGTGGGGTTACATACTCCGCTGCACTTTTTTCTATTGGAATTACTTTGAAATTTATATCCTTACAATTTTGGTCATTTGGCCTTCCCTTGTGAACTTGTCATTAACCACATGTCCATTCTTGTTCACCTACGACTGTCAAATTATGTTCTTTGGTTACAGACAGACACAAATGCAGGCATTGACATTGTGTGGCATTAACTTGATTATAAGGCGGTCATTCAGTTGACCCCTAATGTGTACAGTGTAGATAGATAGATGGAAATATCAATGTGAAAATGCAAAATTAAAAAATTCCCATGGGCCGGGCGTGGTGGCTCACGCCTGTAATCCTAGCACTCTGGGAGGCCGAGGCGGGCGGATTGTTTGAGCTCAGGAGTTCGAAACCGGCCTGAGC